>NW_019942584.1:227127-392839 GCF_002910315.2 Salvelinus sp. IW2-2015 | reverse complement strand
GACTCATCAGACCAAAGGACAGATTTCCACCGGTCTAATGTCCATTACTCGTGTTTCTTGGCCCAAGCAAGTCTCTTTTTATTATAGGTGTCCTTTAATAGTGGTTTCTTTGCAGCATTTCGAACATGAAGGCCTGATTCACAGTCTCCTCTGAACAGTTGATGTTGAGATGTGTCTGTTACTTGAACTCTGTGAAGCATTTATTTGGGCTGCAATTTCTGAGGCTAGTTACTCTTATGAACTTATCCTCTGCAGTAGAGGTAACTCTGGGTCTTCCTTTCCTGTGGTTGTCCTCATGAGAGCCAGTATAGGGCTATTTTCTGTATACCACCCCTGCCTTGTCACAACACAACTGATTTGCTCAAACGCATCAAGAAGGAAAGAAATTCCACAAATGAATTTTTAGCAAGGCACACCTGTTAATTGAAATGCATTCCAGGTGACTACCTCATGAAGCTGGTTGAGAGAATGGCAAGAGTGTGCAAAGCTGTCATGAAGGCGAAGGGTGGCTACTTTGAAGAATCTCAAATATAACATTTGTTTAACACTTTTTTGGTTACTACATGATTCCATATGTATTATTTCATAGTTTTAATGTCTTCACTATTATTCTACAATGTAGAAAATAGTAAAAAAAATTATAAAAACCCTTGAATGAGTTGGTGGGTCCAAACCTTTGACTGGTACTGTACATTAATAGTTTCTACCCCTCTGTGGATGTGTGACTAGCCCTAAAATGATTAATTCAAAAATATTCAAACTTGGCCTGCATGTTTAAAATTAGTTGTCTTTGACATTAGCATTTGTTTGAGAGGGTTACAATTTATTTCGCCTTCTGTCAAATAACTATTTAAGATCTATTTCGGTTTGAGAATTTATCTGTGGCTTGGATCACAATTGTGATACATATCTTGAAATTGAAGGAAATACCATTTTATTTATTTATTTTGCCAGAATGCCGTCATCACTCATCCCCTGTTGATGGAAATAACCATCTCTGTTTCTGACTCGCTTTTGACCTTCAGACAGTGACAGAGAGCGTACAGTAGCCTAGCCATTAGCTCAGGGAAGATATGTCCCTATGTGATGAGGTCACTATGACACCAGAGAGGAAGGAAACCGATCCCCATTCCCAAACCTCACTGAGCGATGGCCGTCCAACCCGGGGGTGAACAAACTTCCATCCCCCACGTTATTGCACCCATGCCTCCCATACAGGCCTGCGAGATTTATCCCGGCCGTAAGTCTCGCGGACCTGGCATTGCCAGAAAATGGCCCCTTCCCTCCCCCTGCCTCCCTCCATCCTGTCCTATCCATCTGGTCGTGTCTGAGCAAGAGTGGGGGAAACTATCGCTGCTCCACATTACCCGTGCCGCACAAAGTGGCACCTGCATTAATCACAGTGGGGGCTGGGGGGGATTGGGGGGAGTTGTGATAAGGGGAGAGGGACCGGGGCTGCAGCAGTAGCAGCACAGGGAGTGGGGAGTCAGCAGAGATCTAACAGGACATGAGATGGAAGTGAAGCGGGAGGGAAAGGGAAGCAGGGGCTGAGCCAGTGGATGGGGCGTGCTGGGGCCCGCAGTGCGTCTGTTTACTCTACTGCTGTTGATTAGTTTAGGGGGGTGGGGGGTGGGGGATATATGACAGAAGAACAGAGGAGTCATGCCTGGGCACTCTGGCTATATGGAGCTAGCTAGCTAGCAGACACACTACAAACAGAGCCTTTAGTCTACTGTCAGAGTACAGCTGTGTCACTATAATACACTGATGGCCAGAGATAATAATGCAGCTTACCCACAGCGTCAAAGACCATTGTATCCCCTGATCTACAATGCCTTCAGAAAGTATTCATACCCCTGACTTTTTTCCACATTTTGTTGCAGCCTGAATTCAAAATGGATTAAATAAAAACATTTCTCACCCATCTACACACAATAACCCATAATGACAAATTGAAAACGTGTTTTTTTTGGCAGTGATTACAGCCGAGAGTCTTTCTGTGTAAGTCTCAAAGATCTTCGGGCACCTGCGTTGTACAATATTTGCACATCATTTTTTTTATATATTCAAGTTGTTTAGTTAGTTGTTGATCATTGCTAGACAGYCATTTCCAAGTCTTGCCATAGATTTAAGCCAAAACTATAACTAGGCCACTCAGGAACATTCAAAGTTGTCTTGGTAAGCAACTCCAGTGTAGAGTTGGCCTTGTGTTTTAGGTTATTGTCCTGCTGAAAGGTGAATTTCAGTGTCAGTGTCTCCCAGTGTCTGTTGGAAAGCAGACTGAACCAGTCTGGCCTTTAGATGCTATCAGACGTCTGCTAATGGCAGGGCAAATGGAAAGTTATTTCACAGGTCCTGAGTGCATTTAGCGAAGGCCACTTTGTCCCCCAGGCAGGGCTTGGCATGCACAGAGAGAGAGGGAGAGAGAGAGAGACTGACCTCTCCCCATCTTCATGATGAATGGTGCGACTGCCAATTCATTTCTCGACTCTTTTTGGACGTGTGCCAGGCTATCAAGGCATTCGGGCAGTGTTTTTGAAATATTCTTTGAATTTCCATTCACACAAACATTGTTTTGGAAACATTTCAAAGAGCATTTGTCATGGTGGGACTGGCGAATTGTTCAACTTAAATCCGAACAGAGTGACATGTTCCGGTCCCTATACTCCGCAATGTCGTTCTGATCAGCCACGTCCAATAATGTCCATTATTTGATCATTTTTGGGTCAACGAAGGAAAGTGTTCACACTACATTGTATATCCCCACACACGCACCCACTCTCAATCATCCACAGTGTCTGTTGAAACATGACTTTTCAATCATACCTCTTCTGCAGTTCATTAACAGTCGATGGGCTCAATCAAATAAGGCAAAAGCTACCATGGTGATCGTTTCATTCGACACTGCTACCCCCCCGTCAACACTTATGATGTGAGTCTTCCATGGCATGATTTGAATTAACATGTTGATAATGTCATGAATTGACAATTTGTTGTAATTAGCGGGAAAACAAACACCTGTCTGACACCAATCTGACACCTGACAAAATCACTTTAGGGCTAGCTACAGCGATGTTCAGTGGAATGAGTGTAACATTATTTATGACCCCCCCCCCCCCCAGACTTTATGATGCAGTTAGATGGTCACAGTGTTGTCCTCTCTGTCTTATTTTATAAGGCAGTACGCTGAATTTATAATGGATCTGTCCGTCCAGAACTTTTCCCCCGTGGCAACGACATAAAGTTTCCCACCCTAACAGCCTCACTGAAATTAAAGAATATCACATCGCAAAGAGGTGCCACATTTTATGACTTGGTTTGTCTGGCAGCCAGAGTCCAGCAGCATCTTATCAGCTCAGCACTTTCTAGTTCTCTTAAAGATGAAATGCACTAACTTTATAATGTCCGCATAGAATTCTGTTGGGCGTTGTGCATTTCCTTGCCTGTATTACTTTGACATAGCTATTTCTGTTTATCTTACTTTAATACCCAATTTAGTTTCGAACTTTTACTAACCATATAGAAGACCTCAGTTGGACAGAGTCCAAATGGTCTGTCTACTTAGCTCGTACTGGGTTTAACTTACCTCAGATATGCCCCAGCCACACTGTAGAAACCAGTGAACAGCACTTTTTAATCTATGTAGTCAGTTTACAGTATTTGGATAGAAAACGTCAACAGGAAAACAACATACATTTGAACATCAACGTCATCAACAGATGCGATAGAGGTTTTACAATCAGACTTTGATGGTCTACAACAGGGGTATTCAAATCATACCATAGAGGTCCAGAGTACTGCTGGTTTTCTGTTCTACCTGATAATTAATTGCATGCACCTGGTGTCAGAGGTCTCAATCAGTCCCTGTCCAGAGAGAATTTTTTTTTTAAAAGAAGAGGAACTGGCTTCGAGGTCAAGATTTGAATTTGAGGGGTCTACAATATAACTGGGTACAAAATAGTTGTTTGCGCCAGGGGGACATTTGCGTTTTCCCCTAATCTGAGATGACTCACATTTTTGTCTCCATCTCTGTGGGAATGCACTGAAGTACTAAACAGTGAAGGGAAGCGCCACGTGTGACAGCTTAAGTGGATGTGGCTACTTAGCATAATATCTAGATGCATTTAGCAACAAAATTGCTCTACTTCGACTCTAAGGAATCGAGATTATGGGTATTTATTAATTTACACGTCATTTTGACTGTCAGTTTATGAGCAGATCTCTTGCTGACTGTAATACGGCAGCTGCTGAATGGAATAAAGAGTGACATATCGTATCACCCATGACAACAATCCACCTAGGTCTTATTAGCCTAGTAGAAGCCCAGGCTGAAATCAAATCAGATCACATGTTATTGGTCACATACACATTTTTAGCAGGTGCTGTTGCCGTGTAGCGAAATGCTTGTGTTCCTAGCTCCAACAGTGCAGTAGTATCTAACAAAAAGCAACAATACACACACATATAAAAGTAAAGTAATGGAATTAAGATATATATAAATATTAGATTGAGCCATATCGGAGTGGCATTGACTAAAATACAGTAGAATAGAGTACAGTATATACATATGAGATGAGTAAAGCAGTATGTAAACATTATTAAAGTGACTAGTGTTCCATTATTAAAGTGGCCAGTGATTCCATGTCTATGTATATAGGGCAGCAGTCTCTAAGGTGCAGGGTTGAGTAACCGGGTGGTAGCCGGCTAGTGAATAGTGGCTATTTAACAGTCTGATGGCCTTGAGATAGAAGCTGTTTTTCAGTCTCTCAGTCCCAGCTTTGATGCACCTGTACTGACCTCGCCTTCTGGATGATAGCGGGGTGAAAAGGCTGTGGCTCGGGTGGTTGATGTCCTTGATGATCTTTTTGGCCTTCCTGTGACATCGGGTGCTGTAGGTGGCCTGGAGTGCAGGTAGTGTGCCACTGGTGATGTGTTGTGCAGTTTCCGTACCAGGCGGTGATACAGCCCGACAGGATGCTCTCAATTGTGCATCTGTATAAGTTTGTGAGGGTCTTAGGGGCCAAGGTGAATTTCTTCAGCCACACTGTCTGTGTTGGTGGACCATTTCAGATTGTCAGTAATGTGTACGCCGAGGAACTTGAAGTTTTCACCGTCTCCGCTGCAGTCCAATCGATGTGTATTGGGGCGTGCTCCCTCTGCTGTTTCCTGAAGTCCACATTCAGCTCCTTCATTTTGTTGACGTTGATGGAGAGGTTATTTGCCTGGCACCACTCCGCCAGGGCACTCACCTCCTCCCTGTAGGCTGTTTTGTTGTTGTTGGTAATCCGACCTACTACTGTTGTGTCATCTGCAAACTTGATGATTGAGTTGGAGGCGTGCATGGCCACGCATTCATGGGTGAACAGGGAGTACAGGAGGAGGCTGAGCGCGCACCCTTGTGGGGCCCCTGTGTTGAGGATCAGCGAAGTGGAGGTGTTGTTTCCTACCTTCACCACCTGGAGGCGGCCTGTCAGGAAGTCCAGGACCCAGTTGCACAGGGCGGGGTTCAGACCCAGGGCCCTGAGATTATTTTTAAAAATGTATTTAACCAGGTAGGCCAGTTGAGAACAAGTTCTCATTTACAACTGCAACCTGGCCAAGATAAAGCAAAGCAGTGCGACAAAAACAAAAACACAGAATTACACATAAACAAACGTACAGTCAATAACACAATAGAAAAATATATGTACAGTGTGTGCAAATGTAGAAGAGTAGGGAGGTAAGGCAATAAATAGACCATAGAGGCAAAATAATTACAATTTAGCGTTAACACTGGAGTGATAGATGTGCAAATTGAGATACTGGGGTGTAAAAGAGCAAGAGGACAAATAACAATATGGGGATGAGGTAGTTGGGTGTGCTATTTACTGATTGGCTGTGTACAGGTACAGTGATCGATCGGTAAGCTGCTCTGACAGCTGATGCTTAAAGTTAGAGGGAGATATGAGTCTCCAGCTTCAGTGATTTTTTTCCGTTCCAGTCATTGGCAGCAGAGAACTGGAAGGAAAGGTCGCCAAAGGAAGTGTTGGCTWTGGGGATGATCAGTGAAATATACCTGCTGGAGCGCGTGCTACGGATGGGTGTTGCTATGGTGACCAGTGAGCTGAGATAAGGCTGGGCTTTACCTAGCAAAGACGTATAGATGACCTGGAGCCAGTGGGTTTGGCGATGAATATGTAGTGAGGGCCAGCCAATGAGAGCATACAGGTCGCAGTGGTGAATAGTATATGGGGCTTTGGTGACAAAACGGATGGCACTGTGATAGACTGCATCCAATTTGCTGAGTAGAGTGTTGGAGGCTATTTTGTAAATTACATCGCCGAAGTCAAGGATTGGTAGGATAGTCAGTTTTACGAGGRTATGTTTGGCAGCATGAGTGAAGGATGCTTTGTTGCGCAATAGGAAGCCAATTCTAGATTTAATTTTGGATTGGAGATGCTTAATGTGAGTCTGGAAGGAGAGTTTACAGTCTAACCAGACACCTAGGTATTTGTAGTTGTCCACATGTTCTAAGTCAGAAGCACTACTATAGAGTAGTGATGCTAGTCGGGCGGGCGGGTTCAAGCAGCAATCGGTTGAAGAACATGCACTTAGTTTTATTAACATTTAAAAGCAGTTGGAAGCCATGGAAGGAGTGTTGTATGGCATTGAAGTTCATTTGGAGGTTTGTTAGCACAGTGTCCCAAGAATGATGAGCTAGGAGGGGACTATGGTGTTGAAAGCTGAGCTATAGTCAATGAACAGCATTCTTACGTAGGTATTCCTCTTGTCCAGATGGAATAGTGCAGTGTGCAGTGCGATGGCGGTTGCATCGTCTGTGGATCTATCAGGGCAGTAAGCAAATTGAAGTAGGTCTAGGGTGTCAGGTAAGGTAGAGGTGATATGATCCTTATCTAGCCTCTCAAAGCACAATTGTGGACATCTTGAAGCAAGTGGGGACAGCAGACTGGAATAGGGAGAGATTGAATGTGTCGTAAACACTCAACTTAGCTGGTCTGCGCATGCTCAGAGGACGCGGCTTAAGATGCCGTAAGGGCCGGCAGGCTTGCGGGGGTTAGCACGTTTGAATGTCTTACTCACGTTGGCCACGGAGAACGAGAGCTCACAGTCCTTGGGAGCGGGCCGCGTCAGTGGCACTGTGTTATCCTGAAAGTGGGCGAAGAAGGTGTTTAGCTTGTCCGGGAGCAAGACGTCGGTGTCTGCGACGTGGCTGGTTTTCCCCTTGTAATCTGTGATTGTCTGTAGACCCTGCCACTGTAGACCCTGCCACTGTAGACCCTGTGTCTGAGCCGTTGATTTGCTACTCCACTTTGCCTCTGTACTGACATTTTGCCTGTTTGATTGCCTTACGTAGGTAATAACTACACTGTTTGTATTCAACCATATTCCCAGTCACCTTGCCATGGTTAAGTGGTTYGCGCTCTCAGTTTTGCGTGAATGCTGCCATCTATCCACGGTTTCTGGTTTGGGTAGTCACAGTGGGAACAACATCCCCTATACACTTTCCTGATGAACTCAGTCACCATGTCCGTGTATGCGTCAATGTTATTCTCAGAGGCTACCTGGAACATATCCCAGTCCGCGTGATCAAAACAATCTAAAGCATGGATTCCGATTGGTCAGACCAGCGTTAAATAGACCTTAGCACGGGTTTGTTTGAGTATCCTGTTTGAGTTTCTGCCTATAGGAATGTAGAAGCAAAATGGAGTCGTGATCTGATATGCCGAAGGGAGGGCCTTGTAAGCATTTCAAAAGGGGGARTAGCAGTGGTCGAGTGTATTACCAGAGCAAGTACTACAGTTAATGTGTTGATAGAACTTCGGTAGAGTTTTCCTCAAATTTGCTTTTTAAATGTATTCAGATTCATAAATAAATCATGTGCATATGTAGTACATGTATGACATATGGAATGTACAATACAGTGAAAATTCCACACTATGCTACGTTTAACAATGTATGCTCTTCATATTTGAGAGTGATTACATTATTTTCACACCTTTAAACCAAGCGGTTGATGCTAATGCTAACATGTTTCATATAGTATGGCAAAAGGGCAATAACGTATGTCTATAGCGGTGCGTTGGTAAAATCACTGGGGAAGCCACTCCCCCCCCCCCCCCCCATATTACAACCTATGTGTTGGGGTAATTGTGTTGTCTGCTCTATAACCTGTTAATTCATATGCCTTGCGACTGTGATATATAGGCCAAAAGACCGAAACAATAAGAAGACACAGTGGCAGAATAAATTCAACCACACCTTTGTTTTATCACAAAACCGGATAGCAACCTCTGTCTGGTGAAGTCCATTAAGCATATTGCATGTACAGTAACAGAGTTACATGCCCTACAGCATGGTCAAGGAAGTTAATGTTTCCGACATTTTCGGACCACAAAACAACTATTGATTTAGAACCACAGAGAGTTACCGCAAGTTACAAAGAAAACAGGAGCTTCCTCCACTATTCCAGCACCATTTCAACTTCAACATTTCAACGTTATCAAATCATCTCTGCTTTGTCTAATACAGTGACAACTAAAAGATACCAAGAACAATTTAGTCCAATCAACAGTAAGCTAAATATGATGTGGCTGTCCATGGTTCTGATTTCTGTGTGTGCGTGCGTGTTCGTGCAAATAGAAAAACATGTTGACTCACTCTACTTGTAGAGAGACGCCAATGCCATCCTCTTCTCTTTCATGTTGACGAAACGGTCTATCACTCTGTCATACACTACACTCTTATTTTTTGTTGTCCTAGGCTACCTGGCTAAAATGCTTGCTCGCTAGCCTAACTTCCATTCATGGGCAACGTTAGATAGTTTAACATTAGCCTTCTACATCTAGCTACATATTGAACTTCCATCCTCTCAGGCCAGGGGCACAACAATGTATGTATTAATGGTTGGATCAGAATTTCTGTTATAATCATTGGCCAGTACGGAGAATTAAGTAAAACCACAAGTCCAAATCCATATGTCCATCAGTGGTGGTCGGTGCCGTTTAAGATGAGGGAGGACAATTTTTTTTTTCATGACCATGGCCTTATTTCTATTACAGCATATTGGATGACTCATTCATATTCCATTCACCTAGTTCAGTGTAACAGTAATAGGTTTAGGCTATTATGTGATACTCTAATTTTCCCTATACCCATCATGAGATTGCTACAACCTAGCCTATGAATGAAAGTTTACAATGTAGGTGCACACAGGTCGAGAGACAAATTTGAGGTGACAGACAGTCATCGCGCACACTCTTGCCTGCATCTAGCTGACATAGGGTGCAATCATTAGTCCAACAGTTGCACACAAGAGTTTCTATTGGACAAGTTCAGGTATGTTTATCCCCTTTTTGTTCCGTTTGCTTCCGTTTTAAGAATAGTTTTTCAACAGAATCGGTGGAATGAATATACCCCTGATCACACGTAAACAGTTCACTCTCATAACAGCCACGTTGTATTCCTTCTCTTCYCTTCGCTTGTGGATTTCAATGCACAACACATCAGCTGTATGTGACTAGTCGAAAAAAACTTTTCAAGCCAGACTGCTACACACAGCCTACATCGTTGTCACCATATTAGCTAAAGTAACGTCATAGTCAGCTAATAGCTAATAGAACTAACGCGTTAGTAAACTCGATACAATCATGCAGTAACGTTAGTGTACAGTCAGTAAGCAGTTACACTGGGGGGGCCCTGTGGCAATAAGTTAGTAATTCCAAATGCTTACCTTGACTTGGAAGAGTTCCAGTGTTGTGTTGGAAAGTCAAAGCCACCTAGCTAACATAGCATCCCTCTGTTTGAGCAGGGTGTTTCAGTAGGCTAAACTAGTTAGCTGCATTTGCTATCTAAGTGAAACTGAAAGTGAAAAAAATGACATTCTCTCTCTCTCTCTCTCTCTCTATTTCTCTCTTGCTTCTCCTTCATTTAGGAAGAAATGAATTTGTTCCAAAACTGTTCAACTATTGTCTTTCTCTCTCTGAGACAACTACTCACTACATTTTAAACACTGCAGTGCTAGCTAGCTGTGCTTTATGCTTTCAGTACTAGATTAATTCTCTGAGCTTTTGATTGGGTGGACAACATGTTAGTTCATGCTGCAAGAGGACTGATAGGCTGGAGGACGTCCTCCGGAAGGTGTCATGATTACTGTGTAAGTCCATGTAAGGGGGTGAGAACCATGAGCCTCCTAGGTTTTGTAAAGTCAATGTACCCAAAGGAGGACGGAAGCTAGCTGTCCTCCGGCTACACCATGGCGCTACCCTACAGAGTGCTGTTGAGGCTACTGTAGACTTTCTTTGCAAAATAGTGTGTTTTAAACAGTTTTTTGGTGACGTGATTATATTTAGTATAGTTTTATCTAAAAATGCAAACTTTTTAAATGTTTTACAATTGTTTATTTTATGAAATTTACTGAGGAGGATGGTCCTCCCCTTCCTCCTCTCAGGAACCTTCACTGACGTATGTGGCTGTGTAAGATTGCTTGTCTCGGCTCCTGGTTGAATATTAACCGTGACCTTGTATAATCCTGCCCTATATGTGTGGCCCTGTGCAGAGGAGATGACTTGTGTATTTTCAAATATGAACATGAATCATGATTTTCTAGGGTCTAGCTCAAATAGGTCCACCACCGCTAGTCATTTTAAGAGATGAGCTACAAAGTTAAAAAGGTCAACAATTAATTAGATTGCCGCCGTGATGCAAAATCATTTAACCCCATGGTTGTTATTAATAGCGGAGAGGGAGAAGGGCAGTGGAGGGAGTGCGAATGCACCCACTTCAAATGTCATGGCGGAGTCTGTTGACTCGGGCAAAATGCCATGGCAGTCTGTTGACGCTGGGAGATGGAGTCATGCTCTGGTTTTTAATGATCTACTCTAATATACTGTCAGCTGCTAATAGCTAGAGCTAATATTCAGATAGCGAAAACACTGCAGCCTGGGCACAGTATCTTACACAGCATCAGCACAGCATCCTTCACAGTATCACCGCTGATGCAGCTGATTGTAACCTACAGTAGTCCATCTGTTTCAGACAAAGTCAAGTCAAGGATTGTTTACCAGTTGGAGCTACCTTTTCTTGAGTCACACTGTATCGCATATACTTAAACACTGCCTTGTTTCGCTCTTGCACCCTTTTCTTTGTTAAAAGGTGTGTAAAAGGGGCAAAAACACAGACACACAGAGAAGTATGTGCAAACACTCAATTGGCTACCCGAACAGCGCTCAATATGGTCTCCCACACATCGCGTTGGTTTCTCTCTCAGATCAGGATTCAATTGTTTTCCCAAGTGGGATGGCTTGGAAGGAATGCCAAAAGGGATATCTGATATCTGTGTAAAGGTGCAAGTCTATATGTTTTTTTGTTCTAACTTGCCTGCTTTGACATTTACTGTAGTTTTCCACCTTTATGAAATATTGGTGATTGTTTGTGAATGTGCAGAAGTTTAAATGTTTATTCAATCCCTTGGTTTTTGCTTTTTATGGATACTGTAAATGCTTCCTAGGTTTACGTAAGGATAATCCTATATAAGGACAGTATGTCAGGAAAATATGTTTTTCCATGGTGTTACAGGTTTTGTTTTTTCCATTAATGTTTTGAGGGTGGACTTTAGCACATATAGCTCGTTAGCACATTGGGTGCACGGATTCGTGTCATTTCCAATACATGAGGGTAGACTTACGATATGTCTTGATATTGGCCACCATTAATTGGATATTTGAGTGATATAAAATAAGTGAACTATACCTGACAAGTATGAGTGGTTTAGGTTYATTTCCCATCCTTTGTGTGCTCTGCCTATCGAGCAGCAGAAGGTCACCTTTTAGCTGATAATGTTTACTTAGCAAGCTACCTGTAGAGACTTTGTTCAGTTGGCTAAACATAATGGTAAGTAGACCGAATGCATCAACCAACTTAGGCCTACCTAGCAAAATTAGCTAACATTATCCCCTTTTCAACATGTATTTTTGAGTGTTTAATCGTGATTGCTGCTGACAGACATGATAGGCTACATTGATTGATGGACCACATTAAATTGGCTAGCTAGCTAATAACAGATCATATCAATATAGCTAGCTAACAAGCTTACTTTCAGGGGATAAACTAGATGGCTATATTTGCTTGCCATCTATAGTGGTGATGATAGTAGTACGACTGACAACTTTACCAGGACGAGGACTTGCTGATGTCAAGTTCTTTCCAAAAACCTAATCTGATGAAGCGAGCTAAATGACACAGTGTTTGCTTAGCTAGCTAAGCAAACACATTCCCCCATCACTTCCATTGATTGTTAGCTTGTGGTGGCTAAAGTTAGCTTAAGTTTGTGGTGGCTGTTTCTGGATAAATGCTCCTCCTGGTCCATAGACTACTTTCAGCGTGAGGAACCATCTCACCCATCAAGTTGTAAAACTTGAACCATCAAGTTGTAAAATAGTGAACTACTCTTTTAAGAGTCCATGTTACAGCAGAAATGGTCTCAACAGCACAAATAACCGTCCGTCCTGTTCTGTCAGCTTTTCTTTCCACAAAATTAATAATATATTATCAGTTATGACGGTTATTTTATTTTCATGACAGTCTTCATCCATAACCGTTGGTTATACGGTAATTGTGCCAGCCCTAAAAATCAAAATGTTTGATTTTCTCTATAGAAATCAAATGTACTAAGTTAATGGAAACATACAAGGTTGAATAATACCAACGGTTTCATATTGTTGTGGAAAAGTAGATCCAACAATTAAGGCAGAGACTATTTAATTGTATAATAGAAAAATATTTTATCAAGCAGGTGCAGGGGAGATCTCTCTCGGATTTGACAGGGAAGAACTCGAAGAGTTGTGTTAGCAATTTATGGGTTACTGTTAATTTTCACTGTCTTTTTACTGTTGTTTTCATTTCTTTACTTACCTATTGTTCACCTAATACCTTTTTTTGCACTATTGGTTAGAGCCTGTAAGTAAGCATTTCACTGTAAGGTCTACACCTGTTGTATTCAGCACAAGTGACAAACTTTGATTTATTATTCTTCAATAACACAAACACCAAAGCAAATCAGGGGGAGGAAAAAAGGTTTATTCAAATAGGACAAATCATACGGGGAGATAGATGGTCATTCTCCCCTGTCCTCAATGATGTCCTCAGTGATGCTCTCCACAGAACAAAGTGACAGCATGTAGTTTTATAACCCAGCCCTAGCCTGTGGTGTCACGCCCTGATCTGTTTCACCTGTCCTTGTGCTTGTCTCCACCCCCCTCCAGGTGTCGCCCATCTTCCCAATTATCCCCTGTGTATTCTCTGTCTGTTTGTTGCCAGTTCGTCTTGTTCATTCAAGCTTACCAGTGTTTTTCCTGTCAGCTCCTTTTGTTTCCCAGCCTCTCTTCGCTAGTCCTCTCGGTTTTGACCTTTGCCTGTCCTGACCCTGTACCCGCCCGCCTGACCTCTCTGTCTGACCCTGAGCCTGCCTGCCTGCCGTCCTGTACCTTTGCTCCACCTCTGGATTACTGAACTCTGCCTGTCCCTGACCCTGAGTCCGCCTGCCATCCTGTACCTCTGCCTTACCCTGGATTTTCGACACCTGCCTGCCTTGACCTGTCTTTGTCTGCCCCTGTTTGCTACAATAGTGTTACTTCGACAGTCTGCATCTGGGTCTTACCTTGATCCCTGATATGTGGTTGACCAATTAGAATTCCTTGCAGTAAAACTAGCCAATGGCCAAATAACAAGTATCCTATTTCAGAAGACATATTCCTCCCATGTCTCTGAACCATTGCTCAATATTTCCTTATTACAGAAAAAACACTATTTCCATTGATCTTTAGTTCTAATCCTCTTGACCTCTCATCCTCTGTCTCTGCGTTTTGTATTTATCTTCGACATATTCTTACACTCCCCCTCAGACCATTTAAAAAATAAATATACTGTAATGAAACAGCAGGGAGCAGGTCTCGAACCCTCGACCTTCGAGCCCGAGGTCCGGCGCGCTATCGACTCTGCCGCAAAAGCATGCTCGTGCGGCAGAGTCGATTTCCGCGCTTATAAACCCAGGGTCGTTACAATACTTTAAAATGTATTTTTAGAAGAAAATAATTTAAACATGAAAAAATAGACAGTATAAAAAAACATTAGCAGTAAGCATAAAATCATTCACATTAAACACCTTGCATTTCTATAAAACACAAAGAGCATATTCTACTTGCTGTTACAATAACAAATAGATTTCAAACAAAGTTATATAAAATAAGTAACTTAAAGGTGTAATGATGATGTCCCTCACGATTCCTACCACATCCTGTATTATAAGGAATCTCACACAAAAAAATTTAATTGTCCAGAAGACAGTATTCAATCATCCTATTGGCAAGGTAATCATTCACCAAGTCCTTTAAAACTGACCAGCTCTTCCACACAGGTATTAAATTATGTTCTGACAGTTTGCCGGTAGTGAGGAATTCATCTTCCGTTCCACTGTTTGCACTTCACCGGTGATCTTGTATCATTTCAGGTACAGTCAACGGATATTACTGTAGACTGTCATAACCTGTAACGAAGGAAGCAAAAAGAGAAAGTAACATGTCCTGGTTTCAAAATAAATTAATATTTCACATAGATTTCCCTAAGTAAGCATAAAGTGAATGTTTGCTTTTCTCAAATCTAACGTGCCTGGTAGTGACATTGTCCATTGTAGTAACTGCCCAGCCTGCCTTCCTCACACCCCCCCCCCCTCCACAATGCTTGAACCGTCTGTGTATAAGATAAACTCAGGGTTTTCCAACGAATGACTCTATAAACCCTTCAGAGCTGATCCAAAACCAACTCACAACAATCGTGTTCAAGTAATGTGGTGTCTGTAGGATACATCAGAGTAGCTGGATTACATGGTGTCTTTTCAACTATACCCATGTCCCATAGATCTTTAATCAATACTTTAGTAGCGTCCATAGCTTCCTTGCTAATGGGATATTGTTTTGTGCAAGGTGGAGCAACATCTGTCAAGCACAWTGGTTCAATATCCAAAGTTCCACACTCATTTTTCTTCGTAGTCCAAATAGCATGGTTCTGAACTGTAGATTCCTGCATCAATCTTCATTGGACCAATAGAAACTGATAATGGTTTGGTCTGTTTTATATCTGTCTTCCCCCACTCCTGTTGCTCTCATCTTCTTGCACGTGTACTGAGGACATATATGTTTTGCATAAGATATGGGAAATACAGTGACTTCAGCACCTGTATGTAGCTACTAAAAAATCTACCGCAACGTTGGTAACCATCATGTTCACATACATTCTATCTGATTTCATATGTGCACCAGCTGAGATGGGACGTAAAGAGGGAGTCCATTAGTTTACCTCCACAGCATCCAGCAAACTCAGCTGCTGAGACGAAGAGAGCTTCTTACATTTCTGCATAAACATTGTGTCACTGGGACTGCTGCTCCTGACCATTCCGTATGAGAACACCTTTTCTTTTCCCACATTCTCGTTGCCAGTGACCAGAAATCCCGCAATAATGACATACACCAGGTTTCTCTTTTGCTGAACGAATAATGTTATCGGTTTCACTCGGAACCTGCGCAACTCTGATAACAGACGGTTTATTATGTTGATTGATGTCTCTGTCCTGTCGTGACAACCTGTCGATGATGTCGCCGTAAGTACTCTCCCAGTCATTAGTTGTGGAAACAAAAGTTTTTTTGCTAATCATCATGCATGGATTGCATCAGCTGATGAGTGATTGCCCCATTTTTGGAGGAATTGAGTGTATCTTCATCTTCCATGTCAGGTGACCCACTGTGTCTAACCACCACTGCTCTACACCTTTCTTCAAATTCAACAAACAGTTCTTTTGGTTTTTGAACACGTTTGGTTATCTCTCCCCAATTTGGTGGTTGCGTTGGTCGGACCCTTAAGGAAAACATGTATGGCTCTCCATCCATCGGCCACATCTTTGCTCTTCAACACCCACAGCTCTATAAACCTTTTCTTCGAGTACACCATGTTCACGGTTGTTCAAAACAAAGGCTAACAACTGTAACCCATCATAAGGATGTAGATTGTAGAGTTTCTTATATCGCTTCAAGTGGTCCCACGTTTGCATACCCACATCTCGGGGATGTTTAAAAGTTTTCTACCATTCATCCAACTGTTTTGGAGATGCTGATTTATGTGTGATTACTGTCACCGGAGGTTTCTCTTTACTACCTTTTACAGCCTGTATTCTGGATGGCCTAAGACATCGTTCGTCACCTCTGTCAGTATCTGTTGACTCAAAGCCAGGCGGTGCTGACCAGATGCTTGAAACCCGATCATCCTTGCGCAACTCAGCCTGAGGGTAATGAACAAATGGTCCTCCACGTGTTGGAGCCAAGTCTGTTTTTACGACCCTTGCCTGTAATTGTTGAATCTCTTCTTTCAAGGTTTTGATTTGTTCACCAAGAGCTTTCAAACTTTCTTTCTCTCTACAATGTCCTGTCATCCATTCTCCAGAAAGAATTTCTAATCCTGTTTTCTTACTTTGGCTAATAGAGTTAAAGACCATCGTGTATTTTTTATTGAACCTTTATTTAACTAGGAAAGTCAGTTAAGAACAAATTCTTACTTACAATGACGGCCTAGGAACAGTGCCTTGTTCAGGGGCAGAACGACAGATTTTTAGCTTGTCAGCTCTGGGATTTTTTGTTGTTGTCAAGGAATTAKACATTCTCTGTATTGTTAAGCTTTTTGTGTATCAGACAGATTCCATATCTTTGTCAACAATGAGGGAATATTTCTGTATCTCTCGCCTACACTTCTCTACTTTGAAATGGTTCATCATATCGCTAGACAGTGAATTTAAAATATTTTCATGCTCACATCCAGAGGAGCTGTCCTGCCCTTTTCCAGAGTGGTTTTCTAACTTAACAATGGCATTATATTAACATTAAAGGTGTATAATATATATCTCTATGATTATATATTTATTTAACCCCTATGTATGTATGTATGTATGTATGTATGTATGTATGTATGTATGTATGTATGTATGTATGTATGTATGTATGTATGTATGTATGTATGTATGTATGGTTATAAGGACTATAACCTCTTCTAGAACACAAATTGTCTCTGTAGGACCTGGCTACCCATAAAACATATGTTCACTTCAAAAAGCTTGTTGAAGACTTACATTAACCACACGTGTAAAAATTGCTACTCAACTAGCAACTCACTTCTATGCAAAAAGAAGGTTTCACAAAAATAAATTACTCTAACCTTTTAATAGAGGACTTGAACCCTATAATGGAGAACAAAGACAATGGCCTCAAACTTTTCATAGAGAACAAAGGAAGTCTGTAATAGAACAAAAGACTTGAACCTTATACGTCACAGATACATATCACTCAGTGCATGCACTTATTTGAACCTGATTTGGTTCTTTTAAAATATATTGGTCTAGACTCACCAGCAATTATGCCATCAATCAGGAGATTACGAGTTGACTCCCATCTGGATTGCGCTCAGCCTTCTCTCTTTCTTCTGGATCAACACACAGTTGATAGGTTTTTCTTATTGTTGTTGAGACCAATTCATCCTGGTTATGGCACCAAATGTTAGCAATTTATGTTATTCTCCAATAACACAAACTCCAAAGCAAATC
This sequence comes from Salvelinus sp. IW2-2015, assembly GCF_002910315.2. Lineage (NCBI taxonomy): Eukaryota > Metazoa > Chordata > Actinopteri > Salmoniformes > Salmonidae > Salvelinus > Salvelinus sp. IW2-2015. Next base: position 375,204 of record NW_019942584.1, on the reverse strand, counting down.
AGGGGGAGGAGAATAGGTTTTATCAAAGAGGACAAATCATACGGGGAGATAGATGGTCATTCTCCCCTGTCCTCAGTGATTCTCTCCTGTGGGTCTCTCCTGTGATTCTCTCCACAGAACAAAGGGACAGCATGTAGTTTTATAACCCAGCCCTAGCCTGTGGTTGACCAATTAGAATTCTTGCAATAAAACTAGCAAATTGGCAAAATAACAAGTATCCTATTTCAGAAGACATATTCCTCCCATGTCTCTGAACCATTGCTCAATATTTCCTTATTACAGAAAAAACACTATTTCCATTGATTGTTAGTTCTTGACCTCTCGTCCTCTGTCTCTGCGTTGTGCATTTATCTTCGACATATTCTTACACATGTCCCTTATATAGTGAGGGGGATAATACAATCATATTGTTTCCACAACAGTTATTTTGTACAAGCAACCATTCTATAATGGCCTTGTGTTAGGGTGCAGACATACCAGGAGTCTATGAAAGGCATAACATCCCAGTCCTACACAGAACATATCCCTTGAGATGTTACAACAGCTCACCCCAAATTCTGCCACCATAATATAAAAGGAATTTACACATTTCACACCCACAATCCTCAAGTACATTTTTTTTTGCGGTGTCATAAAATGTAGAATTACACGGACCTTAAATAAATACATGGAGAATGTAGATAACACCTTTCATTGCAAGGCTTCAATTAATCTGTCTGCAAGGCTTAGACCCTAGGCCTTCACGAATCATTTTCTTTATTGCATCGAAGCAGGAAATGTTTGGCTATTCAGGTATTCATAATTGAACGCGGCACCCATGCTGTATACAGTATAACACATCTTACGGAGCAATCCCAGAAAAAGGATTGAATAGTGAGAGACAATGAAAGACATTGATGGATAGCTTTTTTTCTCTGGCCAGAACAAAGGTGATTCGAATCATAATGCTAGATGGGTACCTTTACACATATAGTCTTAGCTTTTTTTCTACTGAGGAGAAATTAGATGTTGGAGAGTAGAGGTTGGTAGAGAGGTGTAGAACCCCACGCACACACTCACGTTCACACACACACACACACTCGCGAACACACACGTGCCCGTGCACACACTTTTAAATGATAGATGATTGCTTTTTGAGAAAAGGGAGGTATTGGGGAAATATGTTTGACCATAGCGGACATAACTATAGCAACAAGAAGTGTATGTGCTTCTATGGCAACTAAGGTTCCGTCCGACATGCTAGAGTGGTTGTGATGGATCTGAATGAACTCGTTATTAATTCAATCCGTGCGAAAAGGAGCCAGCAGTATAATGATATAACCAGGTGATTTAATTTCCTGATTAATTTGTGAATGGTATTGTATACCACACACCAACAGCAAAGGCTATTACTGAAGTGTAGCCCCCTTGGGGGGAAGATCACTGTTCTGTTTGGTATAGCACCAAGCTGTGTGCTGGTGCCAACCAGATTTTTACTCTCTGGGCAACATGACTTTGTTCTCATTCGCTGGACTCTTCCCATCTTTCCTATGGTGGCCTTCACACTACAATGCGTGTGTGGCTAGCCAAGTCTGCTCATTTAGCCCTGGATATACAGCCACATTCCTTTAGCAGATACAGATCAAGGGATTTAAATGTTTTGAATATGACAATGCTTACACTTTATGCTGCCAAATGCTTTTAAAAAGAATAGCCAAGGCTAAAGTGCGTTCAGTATCGGAGACCCTGGATATTAGTGACCTCCAGGGATTGATGCACTGAGTAGAACTAAATATTGGAATATTATTATTAATACTMTTGTGTATTGACATGCATTTCATTTTTATTCGTTTGATATTCATTAAATATGTTTAGATGATTTTAGATGGTCTCTCATACTCCCAGACAGTGAAGAGCTGTGTCGTGTCTTTGGCATCATTAAAGTGAAGACTGTTATTTTATCAAATCAATTCTCTGTAATTATTATTACGTGATTAAACTAATCATGTAAATGTTATTAACTAGGAAGTCGGGGCACCAAGGAAAATCTTCAGATTACAAAGTTATAATTTTCCTAATATAACTCTTCAGATATTTTAATATCTGATCAATTAGTCTTCTAATTAATTAATTATTCTTTACCTCACGTTAGTCTCATTCCAAACGTCGTAAATTGTTGGTTATCTGCACGAACCCAGCCATTACTATGAATCATCCATACATCAATTGTCTTAGTCATTTATTTACTAACTAACTAAATAATCACAGAATTGCATAAACAAACAAACAGTAGATATGGTTACAAGGAAATGATAGGGGAGGTTCCCTAGTGGGCTAAACCGATATGACGGCTTGGTGGACAAAGGGAAGTGGGTTGAGAAGGGCGGGAATTACAAAAGAGTCACTACACAGTTGATAATTATATTAATTGAAATGCTAACCTTTGCACATGAACGCTCACTTATTCGGGAATAATTGCAATCAATATATTTTCACGATCAGTGTGTCATCGTGATCTCTGTTGGAATCGTCCGTCTTTCTGTTGGAAAGTTCATTCAAGCGTCTCTCTTCTTCCTTGGAGTCTTACGTGGTTAGAATGAATCCTTCAGAGTACCATTTAGAAATGTTCTTATAGAATAGATGTTTCGGCGGTTGTCGGTCTTCGCATGTCAGGTTGACATAATTTCTAGCTGCAGACTAGTAATTAATATCGAAGATTTGCTCTTATTCTTTTGGTATCGATAGTCTCCGAGTTTAACCATTTCACCCGTGTAGCCAATGCTCCATGTGGTATGGTTAGGAATTCAACAACCATTACAACCTTAACTTATACTGAGGTTTTTGTGGTCTCTACTCAACCATTGCCCCCTTAGCTGACCAAGGTACGCGTGGTCTGAAGAGGATTTCTTCAGGAGGGGTTTTATTCGTAACAGTAGAAAAGGGCTGTCCCATGAGCCAGATCATGTCTGTGCTCATGGGGGCGGGCCAATGACTTAGTTAAACATKAAAGGGAATACAATTCTCTCACATTAAYGGTTCAACATCACCTTRCATTATTTCACAAATAGTTTTATCTTTACTCATTCATTTTATACAATAATTAGACGCAAACCTCATAACGGAGGCACCTGTATAAACAGAGTTATGGTAATGTGGCCATATTGTCTTTCATGAGGTCACAAACATGAAACRAAATGGACCGGGTCGTAGCTGGCTTCTCCACCGACCGTTTACACATTCTCCAAAACATGGATATTGTTCAGTTCTCTAGTTCTGTGATGTAGAAGAAGTTCCTTTGTTCTCTCTATGTGTCTCTTTCTGCATGGCCAGAGGGAGAGAGCCTCCTCCAGGAATTTACGACCTGAGATAACAACCTGGGTGTAGGAGAGGAGAGAGGGGGAAGACACTCGCTGTACCCAAAGAGGGCCACGTCATGACAGCTGTAGATCCATTCACTGCCATTGTAGTAATTCAGAAAATAAGCTAAGGATCGTTCATTGAAGCGCTGAAGGAAACCATTTTCTGTGAATGAGTTTGCCTAGTTGAACTCATGTCAGTTCTCTCTTTTATCTGCTGTGGATCCAACATTCTACATTTTTTTTTGTCTTTTCTTCTCATTATCTGTTTCCATGAAAGGCTGACATCGAGTTAGATGAACCTTTTTTCAACTGATGAGTTAATTGCATAATTCAAGCTCATTTCTGTTTGACACTTAAATCGCTAGATTCAGCATTGTGTAGTCAAGCAGTCTGGCATTTCTGCCATTATACATCTTTGTATTGTACTCCTGTATGTGCTTGGCAAATTGGTTGACTGCCCATGAAATGTTTAGTTAATAACTAGCATTTCCGTAAGGAAAGTCTTGGTCATTACTTTTTAAAGGATTTGCGGTAACACTTTAAGCCTGCATGTACAGTATAAGGCTTCCTAAATCATAAACATTTAAACGCATTTCTAATGTCTTATAAGGCTCATGCAAGCTCATGACAAGTCTTACAATGTATAATAGCTGCGTCATAATGCATTATACCTGCATACTTACATGAAGTGTTATCGGGTTTGCTGTAATACACCCGTCTCCCTGTAGTATTATGGAGTGCCCGTCTCTGCTTAAGGAGTCAAAACTGGCGCTCACTCCATGGGTGATGCAGTTCGTTGAAATGTTGACAAGTAGTCAGCCAAGATGTCTGCTGTGGAAATCAATCAAACTAAGAGCGTTGAAAATACCACCTTGTTGATGATTTGTGTAACCTCTATTGCTCATTGTACTTGTTCACATATGAATACCTTCATAGTTGGCAATATCCAATCTTGTTTACTGCTCCATGCATTTAGGTGTTTTGGTTTTGACAGAAACTGTATGGGAAATAGTTTGTTGGTATGCTAGATAGCTGGCCATGTCAGTGGCCTTGTGGTTAGAGTGTCTGGCCTGAGATTACAAGGTTGGGAGTTTGATCCCTGATCCCTGTCATACCAAAAACTGCAAAAATGGGACCCGGTGTGTGTCTGCTTGGCACTCTGCATTTATTTTAATTTGTAATTTTTTTTCACCTTTATTCAACCAGGTAGGCTAGTGGAGAACAAGTTCTCATTTACAATTGCGTCCTGGCCTAGATAAAGCTAGGGATATGGGTAGATATGGGTCTTTGGTGACAAAACGGATGGCACTGTGATAGACTGCATCCAATTTGCTGAGTGTTGGAGGCTATATTGTAAATGACATYGCCTAAGTCAAAGATTGGAAGGATAGTCAGTTTTACGAGGGTATGTTTGGCAGCATGAGTGAAGAATGCTTTTTTTGCGAAATAGGAAGCCGATTCTAGATTTAATTTTGGATTGGAGATGCTTAATGTGAGTCTGGAAGGAGAGTTTACAGTCTAACCAGACACCTAGGTAGTTGTCCACATATTCTAAGTCAGAACCGTCCAAAGAAGTGATGCTGGACAGGCAGGCAGGTGCGGGCAGCGATCGGTTGAAGAGCATGCATTTAGTTTTACTTGCATTTAAGAGCAGTTGGAGGCCACGGAAGGAGAGTTGTATGGCATTGAAGCTCGTCTGGAGGTTAGTTAACACAGTGTCCAAAAAAGGKCCAGAAGTATACAGAATGGTGTCATCTGCGTAGAGCTGGATCACTTCTATGCTCGCTTCGAGGCAAGCAACACTGAGCCATGCATGAGAGCATCAGCTGTTCAGGACGACTGTGTGAGCACGCTCTCCGTAGCCGACGTGAGTAAGAACTTTAAACAGGTCAACTTACACAAGGCTGCTGGGCCAGACGGATTACCAGGACGTGTGCTCCGGGCATGTGCTGACCRACTGGCAGGTGTCTTCACTGACATTTTCAACATGTCCCTGATTGAGTCTGTAATACCAACATGTTTCAAGCAGACCACCATTGTCCCTGTGCCCAAGAACACAAAGGCAACCTGCCTAAATGACCACAGACCCGTAGCACTCACGTCCGTAGCCATGAAGTGCTTTGAAAGGTTGGTAATGGCTCACATCAACACCATTATCCCAGAAACCCTAGACACACTTCAATTTGCATACCGCTCAAACAGATCCACAGATGATRCAATCTCTATTGCACTCCACACTGCCCTTTCCCACCTGGACAAAAGGAACACTTATGTGAGAATGCTATTCATTGATTACAGCTCAGCGTTCAACACCATAATACCTTCAAAGTTCATCACTAAGCTAAGGATCCTGGGACTAAACACCTCCCTCTGCAACTGGATCCTGGACTTCCTGACGGGCCGCCCCCAGGTAGTGAGGGTAGGTAGCAACACATCTGCCACACTGATCCTCAACACTGGAGCTCCCCAGGGGTGTGTGCTCAGTCCCCTCCTGTACTCCCTGTTCACCCACGACTGCATGGCCAGGCACAACTCCAACACCATCATTAAGTTTGCAGACGACACAACAGTGGTATGCCTGATCACCGACAACAACAAGACAGCCTATAGGGAGGAGGTCAGAGACCTGGCCGGGTCGTGCCAGAATAACAACCTATCCTTCAACGTAACCAAGACAAAGGAGATGATTGTGGACTACAGGAAAAGGAGGACCGAGCACGACCTCATTCTCATCGACGGGGCTGTAGTGGAGCAGGTTGAGAGCATCAAGTTCCTTGGTGTCCACATCAACAACAAACTAGAATGGTCCAAACACACCAAGACAGTCGTGAAGAGAGCACGACAAAGCCTATTCTCCCTCAGGAAACTAAAAAGATTTGGAATGGATCCTGAGATCCTCAAAAGGTTCTACAGCTGCAACATCGAGAGCATCCTGACTGGTTGCATCACTACCTGGTACGACAATTGCACGGCCTCTGACATCACCAGTACATCACTGGGGCTAAGCTGCCTGCCATCCAGGACCTCTACACCAGGCGGTGTCAGAGGAAGGCCCTAAAAATTGTCAAAGACCCCAGCCACCCTAGTCATAGACTGTTCTCTCTACTACCGCATGGCAAGCGGTACCAGAGTGCCAAGTCTAGGACAAAAAGGCTTCTCAACAGTTTTTACCCCCAAGTCATAAGACTCCTGAACAGGTAATCAAATGGCTACCCGGATTATTTGCATAGTGTCCTCCCCCACCCCCCAACCCCTCTTTTTACGCTGCTGCTACTCTCTGTTTATCATATATGCTTGTCACTTTAACTATACATTCATGTACTGTACATACTACCTGTTGGGCCGACCAACCAGTGCTCCCGCACATTGGCTAACCGGGCTATCTGCATTGTGTCCTGCCACCCACCACCCGCCAACCCCTCTTTTACGCTATTGCTACTGCTACTCTCTGTTCATCATATATGCATAGTCACTTTAACCATACCTACATGTACATACTACCTCAATCAGCCTGACCAACCGGTGTCTGTATGTAGTCTTGCTACTTTTATAGCCTCGCTACTGTATATAGCCTGTCTTTTTACTGTTGTCTTATTTCTTTCCTTACCTATTGTTCACCTAATACCCTTTTTGCACTATTGGTTAGAGCCTGTAAGTAAGCATTTCACTCTAAGGTCTACACCTGTTATATTCAGAGCACATGACAAATAAACTTTGATTTGATTTGAGAATCACCAGCAGCAAAAGCAACATCATTGATGTATACAGAGAAAAGAGACGTCCCGAGAATTGAACCCTGTGGCACCCCCATAGAGACTGCCAGAGGTCCGGACAACAGGCCATCCGATTTGACACACTGAACTCTGTCTGAGAAGTAGTTGGCGAGGCGGTCATTTGAGAAACCAAGGCTGTTGAGTCTGCAGATAAGAATGTGGTGATTGACAGAGGTGAAAGCCTTGGCCAGGTCGATGAATACAGCTGCACAGTATTGTCTCTTATCGATGGCGGTTATGATATCGTTTAGGACCTTGAGCATGGCTGAGGTGCACCCATGACCAGCTCGGAAACCAGATTGCATAGTGGAGAAGGTAAGGTGGGATTCGAAATGGTCGGTGATCTGTTTGTTAACTTGGCTTTCGAAGACCTTAGAAAGACAGGGTAGKATAGATATAGGTCAGTAACAGTTTGGGTCTACAGTGTCTCCCCCTTTGAAGAAGATGACCGCGGCAGCTTTCCAATCTTTGGGGATCTCAGACCATACGAAAGAGAGGTTGAACAGGCTAGTAATAGGGGTTGCAACAATTGCGGCGGATAATTTTAGAAAGAGAGGGTCCAGATTGTCTAGCCCGGCTGATTTGTAGGGGTCCAGATTTTGCAGCTCTTTCAGAACATCAGCCATCTGGATTTGGGTGAAGGAGAAATGGGGAGGCTTGGGCAAGTTGCTGTGCGGKGTACAGGGCTGTTGACCGGGGTAGGGGTAGCCAGGAGGAATGCATGGCCAGCCGTAGAAAAATGCTTATTGAAATTCTCAATTATAGTGGATTTATCGGTGGTGACAGTGTTTCCTAGCCTCAGTGCAGTGCGCAGCTGGGAGGGGAGGTGCTCTTATTCTCCATGGACTTTAGTGTCCCTGAACTTTTTTGATTTAGTACTACAGGATGCAAATTTCTGTTTGAAAAAGCTAGCCTTTGCTTTCCTAACTGCCTGTGTATATTGGTTCCTAACTTCCCTGAAAAGTTGCATATCGCGGGGGCTATTCGATGCTAATGAAGTACGCAACAGGATGTTTTTGTGCTGGTCAAGAGCAGTCAGGTCTGGAGTGAACCAAGGACTATATCTGTTCCTGGTTCAATTTTTTTTGTTGTTGAATGGGGCATGCTTATTTAAGATGGTGAGGAAAGCACTTTTTTAAAGAATAACCAGGCATCTTCTACTGATGGAATGAGGTCAATATCCTTCCAGGATACCTGGGCCAGGTCGATTAGAAAGGCCTGCTTGCTGAATTGTTTTAGGGAGTGTTTGACGGTGATGAGGGGTGGTCGTTTGACCGCAGGCAATAAGGCAGTTACGGACGCAGGCAATAAGGCAGTGATCGCTGAGATCCTGGTTGAAGACAGCAGATGTGTATTTGGAGGGCAGGTTGGTTAGGATGATATCTATGAGGGTGCCCGTGTTTACGAATTTGGGGTTGTCCCTGGTAGATTCATTGATAATTTGTGTGAGATTGAGGGCATCTAGTTTAGATTGTAGGACGACTGGGGTGTGAAGCATGTCCCAGTTTAGGTCACCTAGCAGTATGAGCTCTGAAGATAGACGGGGGGCAATCAATTCACATGTGGTGTCCAGTGCACAGCTGGGGGCAGAAGGTGGTCTATAGCAAGCGGCAACGGTGAGAGACTTGTTTCTGGAAAGGTGRATTTTTARAAGTAGAAGCTCAAATTGTTTGTGCACAGACTTGGATAGTAAGACAGAATTCTGCAGGCTATCTCTGCAGTGGATTGCAACTCCACCCCCTCTGGCAGTTCTATCTTGTCGGAAAATGTTGTAGTTAGTGATGGAAATTTCAGGGTTTTTGGTGGCCTTCCTAACCCAGGATTCAGACATGGCTAGGACATCCGGGTTGGCAGAGTGTACTAAAGCAGTGAATAAAGCAAACTTAGGGAGGAGACTTCTAATGTTAACATGCATGAAACTAAGGCTTTTACGGTTACAGAAGTCAACAAATGAGAGCACCTGGGGAATGGGAGTGGAGCTACGCACTGCAGGGCTAGGATAAGGGAATAGCTAAAGGCTATAAGAACTGGTCGTCTTGTACGTTCGGAACAGAGAGTAAAAGGAGCAGGTTTCTGGACGCGGTAGAATACATTCAAGACATAATGTACAGACAAAGGTATGGTAGGATGTGAATAGAGTGGAGGTAAACCTAGGCATTGAGTGACAATGAGAGAGGTATTGTCTCTAGAGACACCATTTAAACCAGGTGTGGGAGGTGGAACAAAAGGGTTAGCTAAGGCATATTGAGCAGGGCTGGAGTCTCTACAGTAAAATAAGACAATAATCACTAACCAAAACAGCAATGGACAAGGCATATTGACATTCGGGAGAGGCATGCGTAGCCGAGTGATCATGGGGTCTAGTGAGTAGCTAGGTGGGCTGGAGACACGGCGATTCAGACAGCTAGTGGGCCGGGGCTAGCAGAAGGGCCTTAGGGGGACGTCGCGACAGAAGAGTCTGTTGTAGCCCCCTCGTGCGGTTACGTCAACAGACCAGTTGTGAGGGATCGGCAGGGCTCCGTGTCATAGAAGGGTCCAGGCCAATTAGCAAAATAGGTATTGTAGCGCAAGAAAATTGGCTGATGGACCTCTTCAGCTAACAGTCCGGTATGCTCTGGACAGCTAGCGGGCCGCGGCTAGCAGTCCAGCAGATGGGCGACGGAGGAGCCTGTTGAAAACACCCTCGGGCGGATTACGTCGGCAGTCCAGTCATGAGGGATCGGCGGGCCTCAGTTTCGGCAGTAAAAGGGGTCCAGGCCAATTGGCAAAATAAGTATTGTAGCCCAAGGAGTGGCTGATTGACTTCTTCAGCTAGCCGGGAGATGGGCCTAGCATAGACTAGCTCCAGGCTAATTGGTGCTTGCTTCGGGGCAGAGACGTTAGCCAGGAGTAGCCACTCGGATAGCAGCTAGCTAGCTGCGATGATCCAGGTGAAAAGGTTCAGAGCTTGCGGTAGGAATCCGGAGATGTGGAGAAAAAGAAGTCCGATATGCTCTGGGTTGAATCGCGCTGTGCAGACTGGCAGGAGTTGTCCGGGCTAAAGGTTAGCTTTTGACCGCTAGCAGTGGCTAGCTGACTACTTGCTAGTAGCTAGTTAGCTGGCTAGCTTCTGTTGGGGGTTCCAGTTCTAAAGTAAAGAAAATAGCAGATCCATACCACATTGGTTGAGGCGGGTTGCATGAGAGTATGTTGAAGTTGAGGATAAAAAAATATTTTAAAAAATATATACRAAATATATGCGAAGGAAAAAAAAGATATATATACAAGACGAAGACAAAGACGCCGGACTGCTACGCCAGCTTGAGTAGATATATTGGGGGTAAGGCCCTGTGATAGACTGGCATCTTTTCCAGGGGGTGTACTTGTACATCAAGCTGCCTCAGACTACAGAAACAGGACACTGGATACTGCTCTGATGAGCCTTTCCGGCTCGCGCAAGGCGACTTATGCTAGAAAGCTACACAATTGTTCCAATTTGGCTGATATACACTCAGTGGGTAGTTAATTAGGTACACCACCCCATTCACAAAAATAGCTCTCTCCTACAGACAGTGAGTCAAGTGGCTTGCTATATAAAACAGGCATCTAGGCAATCATTTACTGTTCTATTGAACGTTAGAATGGGCAAAACGAGTGACCTAAGCAACTTTGAGCGTGGTATGACTGTCGGTGCCAGGAGCACGAGTCCATGGCCCCATACTGCCTGGTTTCAACAGGACAGACTGGTGGAGGTGGTGTAATGGTGTGGGGAATGTTTTCTTGGCCCACATTAGGTCCTTTAATAGCAGTTGACCAACGTTTGAACGCCACACCTTGTAGAATCCATCCCCCAACGAATTCAGGTTGTTCTGGAAGCTAAGGGGGGTCCGACCCGGTACTAGATATATTGTGCTGAAATTAGCAACTAACTTCAGTGATTAGTAGTTGGTTTACAGTACAGGTGGATTTCAGAAGTCTATCTAAAATCTGTCCGGCTATCACTTATCACTGTGCAACATAGAGAATCCCCCTCTGTTCCTCTAGACTATATTTCCATTAGATAAAAAAATGTGATCACATAATATTCAGGTTTAAGTAACATTCCCAAAGGTGCTGTCCATCTTCTTTCCCCATTTGAATAAATGGCAGATGACCTCATAATCAGAATCTGTTAGATTGTGTGCCCCCACATGGTTCTTTGAAATGAAAGAATATTATTTATTCATGTTTATGCACTGTGTTATCATGGCTGTTATTAAAGATTTGTGAAGGCTATATCAACTGTTCATCCCTGGCTAGAATTGGATGAGTATCTTTTGAATGTGCTGATCCCATAAAAAAAGAGGAAAGAAACCCTGATATAAACCAGAAAGTGCCGCAGCTGCAATTCTTAGCCATTTGGACAGAATGAAAAAATATTCAGAGGGAAGCAGCCGCCTTTTCCCCAACAGCCCACTGATTTTCTGACTTACTGAGCAGAGATTGTGTGTGTGTGTGGTTGTTATGTATATCTCTCTTTTTTTCTCTCTCTCGGTCTCTCTCGGTCTCTCTCGCTGTTTTCTGCCTATCAAACCGTACTTTAAATGGATAATATCCCAAACATTAAAGTCATCCTACAAGGACCACAGGGCCCCCTATCAGTGGGCTCTTCTGAAGGGCTCAACAGCCATCTTGACAGAATATTAGACATTTCATTACTCTTGACTTGGCTCTGTCCTCCACTGGCAGATCAGCACGCTTCTTTTCAGTTTGTCAAAGTAACTGACACATGTAATACACGTGGAGAACGTTGTCAACGATATCCTGCAAAATATCCACGTCCCCTAAGTATGAGTCTGCAGTCGAATGCCGTTTGCCAGTGTTGTACTGTATGTCTACACACGATCCTATATCACACCACAGCTCTCTGTTCATATAACAATACACTGCCAGGGCTATCTGACATATCTGCTGTGTTTTTGTTTGCCGTAGTAGTTGCATACGCTCTGATATCCTACCATACAGTATGTGTGCTACTGTATGGCTGTGATATTCACATCAACCCTGTGTAGAGGGAAATTATCACCCAGGGAAAGTATCACTGTCAGAACCTATATAAGATTGTCCAACTCAGTCCCCAACAGTGATGTGAGAACCTTTTCTACCCCGAAGCAGGGAACCCGTCGGCAGGGAATTGCCATGTCAAGCTGTACCTATTTTGCTCCTGCGTGAGCTACAAGAAAGGAATGCTCAAATGCTGCCAAGAAGGAGCGTTCCCCGGGCGCCCCTCTTGTGTGTAGTCCCCTCCTGGGAGCTCCTAGTCTATGGCAAGACAAAAGGGAATACCCCCAGGGAGGGAGTGGGGAAGGGATTCCAACATGTACTCAGACGCAGTAGAAAACCCATCATTCCCAACAATCAGAGTGGAAGTGATGGAAGTGGTTTGCACATGGGTGCCTTTTGGTGGGAGACCAGTGAGATTAAATCAGCGGCTCCGCTTGCTCTCAGTTAATATGTAAAGGCCGATAATAATGCACGGTGAATTATGGGTTAAATGAAGCTTAAAAAACAGTGTCTTTCTCCTTCACTTACTCAGCCCTTTATCTCTCCATCTCCTTCTCTCTATACTTGATCTCTTCTTCTTTACCCTCTCCTCTTTATTTCTCCTCTCCTCTTTTTTTCCACTCTCCTGTCCTCTTCAGTACATGTCACTGCACAGAATAAGCATCAGTTCAGTGTCCTTCTCTCCTTGTCTTGGAAGTCTGTAGTGTGTGCTGGCTAGTGACATAACCCCTGAACTAATCCACCTATTATCGAGACCTTCATTTGCTGACTCAGGTGGGCTTTGTGTTGGGCTGGAACAAAATACTGCACACACCACGCCCACCCAAGTACCAGACGTGAAGAATGCTAGTAGTAGCTGGTAAATGTTTCGGACTGTTTTAATCCCAATGGTTCCTTGTCAGACTTTCACATTTAATCAATGGCTGTCGTGTTATATCAACAGAATTGCTTATTAGCAACATACATGCCTGGATTTAAAATTCCTTTCTTTGCCCACTGATTCCAACTGTTTGATATTCCTCCCTGCACTCAATTACATGTAAACCAAGATGCCCTAGGCCTAGAGCTCCTCCCTAGATCTGCAGCCAGCAAATCAAATCGCAATGTCATTATTCATTCCAGTCACTTGAGTGTCCTCTGACTGTCTGTGACCTACTGTTGTGACTAAATAGATTCATACAAGATGCATTACTATGCCATCATTATTGTCATCATGTGATTCCAGTGTAACAGATTAACCATCTCAATCTCTGGAAGGGTTTCATTCTACCAACACTACGCCTGATCGTCGTAACACGGCCATGTGGGATTTAAAAGACAGAGCCTCTCACCGCTTAACTCAGCCACCCTTGGGCTTCTTCACATGATTCAATGTGGGATCATGGGATGTGTCGGTCATACATGGAGGGAGGGAGGGTGGGAGCAGTACTGGTATTGTGCAGTGTCACACAATAAAGAAGCTGGAAGCAGGCAGGCAGGCTGGCGTGTAGCTGCTCGCTATAGGTGGCTGACAGCACAACTCTGCCTCAGCCTGCCTGTTCTGCCTCTGTGTGCTGGGCGACGATGTTTGTCAGGAAGGGACTGATCAAAGGCAGGGCAGGAGGCCATATCACAGCTCACGCATTCTCCGAAGCAGTGCACACGGACCCCCGTCTGCTTCTATTGATTTCTATCCCTCCCTTCTCTCTTGCTGCAGCAGAGGGCTGCCTGCAATAAACCCCTTTCTATCTTCATTGCTGGTGCGGCATTTGAGTAGTTTGAAAAGTCCACACATGCCTCCAGGACTTTATACTATACAATAACGCTAAGGGATTTTGTAGTGTGTAGGGTATAGCCCATTGTGTGTGTTGTTAGGCTGTTTTTCCTCCGCAGTACCTGCTGATGTCGATCCTAGCTTTTTTGTTGCTGTTGCGGTTGTTTGAAAAGTCTTGATATGGAGCATATATCAGCGTCATGCCATCATAACCTGTCTTTGGCTGTCTTCCTTTTCCTAACATCACATCAGTGTGTCTCTACGTGTGTCATCTCTGATTGGCTCTTTGATCTCAAAGGAAATGAAGAAAAATGGACGACACAAGACGAAAGCGAGACGAGATATTGTAAACCCCCCCCCCGCATATGAATTTCATGGGGATGTTCTTATTGCATCATCTGTACAAACAATGTCACTGTGCATTCCCCTAACCTTTTTTTATTTTTTATTTGCTTGTTTGTTTCCACTGTTTGTGGGTTTTGTCGTTATGAATCTGCTTAGTTGTGTAACTTAATGCGCTATGTGCCTGTATTGTTGTGTCCCAAATGGCACCTTATTCCAGTGCACTATTTGAGCTAGGCAAATGTTATATGAAGACACAGGGTGCGTTCCAAATGGCAACCTATTCCCTATACAGTGCACTACTTTTGACCAGGCCTCATAGGACTCTGGTCAATAGTGGTGCACTATATAGGGAATAGGATGCCATATGGGCCCTGATCAAAAGTAGTCCACTATAGGGAATAGGTTGCCATTTGGAACGCACCCTGTGTCTTCATATAACATTTGCTGAATGCCAGGTGGGATGGCTGAAGTTTTGACTGTTATTAATTGTGGACAGTGACTTATGGACATCAGGGAGGGGACAACTTTGTCACACATGTCCATCAGGGTCACCATGACGTGATGAGGCGGTGGTCCCATTCTGCATGCATCCACTGTCACCTCACAGCAAGCTGCGTTCTTGTCATTTATTCCAAACCACTGACAAACATTAGGCCAACAGGTGGTGGCCAATATTTGAAATGAACATGATTAATATTTTCTCTCTTCATCTCGCTTCCTGTTCATCTATTTAATCAGTCTCTGTGTAATGTGGGAACTGTATGGGGTGAACCTTCGCAGTCTCGTCGCTCAAATGACCCTACAGGGGAGGGGTCTCGTATAATCCATTTGTCAAATATAATTGGTGACAATCAAATAAAAAACAATTGACCCAGATAATAATTGACTGGTGTTTCGGAAATAGGACACATCCTTTGTTATTCTTTAGAGGAGATTTGATCAAATTCATGATGACTGCAACACTGGAAAAAGCTTTTACTGAAAACCAGGGCAGGATTTCTGTGAGCTGTGTTTAGATTGTTATGAGACAAGTGTTTATGGTTTTTAACATTTATTCTGATTCTGATTGCAGAGCATGCAAAGCCAAATAATGTACACATTGTACTTAGTTGGAACCTGTGAAAGTTGTCACACGCTGATCTGTTTCACCTGTCTTTGTGATTGTCTCCAACCCCCCTCCAGGTGTTGCCCATCTTCCCCTTTATCCCCTGTGTATTTAGACTTGTGTTCTCTGTGTGTCTGTTGCCAGTTCGTCTTGTWTGTTCAAACCTACCAGCGTTTTGTGTCTCAGTTCCTGCTGTTTCCAGTTTCTCTTTTCTCACCCTCCTGGTTTTGACCCTTGCCTGTCCTGACTCCGAGCTCGCCTGCCTGACCACTGTGCCTGCCTGGCAACCTGTACCTTTGCCCTCCCCCCTCTGGGTTACCGACCTCTGCCTTACCCTGACTCTGAGCCTGCCTGCTGCCCGGTACCGTTGCCCCACCTCGACCTGTCTATTGCCTGCCCCTGTTGGGATATTAAACTATTGTTTACTCGACGTGGTCTGCATCTGGGTCTTACCTTGATACCTGATAGAAAGCATTTATACTTATTTCAAAGAAATTTTGCGGCTTATTAATAAGACGTTCCATTTTAAACAGTTCTTATGCACTTTCAAGAAAATGTTATACTCTGACTTCTTTTCATATTTTTTTTCTCTAAACAATAATTGTTGCAAGCTGAGCTGATAAATCCATACTTTTGTACAATATTTCCCACCGTGTTTCCGTTTAACCTTTCATGTTGTTCTACATGTCATGCTAATGTGTTATCTTATCCTGCAGGTGAGCCAAGTTGACTTAACAAAGGGGTGTCTTAACTTCCCATCAACACTTTCTGACAGAATTCTCCAAAAGGAGGACTTTGGAGAATGTAGGTCAATGTCCTAATTAGTTATTTTTTAAATCATATTTACAGAAATGAAATATCTACAGAGCAAGCCAGGTTTACATTAACACACATACTTTGTTCATGTGACCGCAGCATGCGATGTTGAGGGTGGCAGGTAGCCTCGAGGTTAGAGCGTTGGGCCAGTGAACGAAAGGCAATGGTGACCCCAGTCCCTGCGGGTGTCTCAGGGGGAGTTGGGATATGGTGACCCTGGTCGTGACCCCAGTCCCTGCGGGTGTCTCAGGGGGAGTTGGGATATGGTGACCCTGGTCGTGACCCCAGTCCCTGCGGGTGTCTCAGGGGGAGTTGGGATATGGTGACCCTGGTCGTGACCCCAGTCCCTGCGGGTGTCTCAGGGGGAGTTGGGATATGGTGACCCTGGTCGTGACCCCAGTCCCTGCGGGTGTCTCAGGGGGAGTTGGGATATGGTGACCCTGGTCGTGACCCCAGTCCCTGCGGGTGTCTCAGGGGGAGTTGGGATATGGTGACCCTGGTCGTGACCCCAGTCCCTGCGGGTGTCTCAGGGGGAGTTGGGATATGCAAGAAACACATTTCCATTAGACACACAATTGTGTAACAGGACAAATATAAGCAACCCCTAAAATGATGACAGTGTAGTCCAGGGGTACCATTTTATCAGTTGCAGTGCACTCCAGGAACAGGGTTGCCTACCCCGGTGTAGTCAGTACGACATGGCCCATGCAGGAATCAAACCCACGACCCTGGTGTTGCCAGCACTATGCTCTAACCCCCTGAGCCAAGAACCACCGGTGTGTCACAGAAATAGTAACTGACCTGTTAATGCTGTAACAGCATTAACCTATTCCACAAACTAGACAAAGCCCCTAGAGAGAGCATGCTCATACAGACTGCATTGTGCATTTTAAACAAGCATGCATATAACTTGTCTGATGAGATCGACACCATATTGTTCACATTTTCTCCTACTATGATTTATTACTGGTAAACCATAGCTACGTACTGTATATATGAACATTCCCATGTCCATTATCACAGTAACTGTAGATTTACAGAAGCTTCTAATCTTGAACGAACGCTCTAACCACTAAGCTACCTGCCGCCCCAATATATGACTATGAAATGGCTTTGGGTGTTGCCTAGCAACTACTTTTGCTTGTTTATGTTTATTCTTTGACAAAATAGTCTGCCTTCCAATTACTTTAATGAATATAGTCCACTGTAGTAGCTTTTCTAGATTTGCTAGATTTCTAACAAATGCATTTGGCTGGTGAGAAAATGGACAAAAGAGGACCTTGATTGCTATGGGAACATTCACTGACTGTACAATTGAATTGCACCCTCTTTGCTCTCAAAACAGCCTCAATTCATCAGGGCATGGACTCTACAAGGCGTCGAAAGCGTTCCATAGGGATGCTGACTCCATGTTGACTCCAATGCTTCCCACAGTTGTGTCAAGTTGGCTGGATGTCCTTTGGGTGGTGGATCATTGTCGATACACACGGGAAACTGGTAAGCGTGGAAAAACTCAGCAGCGTTGCAGTTGTTGACACACTCAATCCGGTACCCCTGGAACCTAGCACCATACCCCGTTCAAAGGCACAGCCTTATTCTAAAATGTATTAAATTCATATTTTTTCTCATCAATTCTACACACAATATCCCATAATGACTAAGCAAAAACAGGTTTTTATAAATTTTAACCAAAGTATAAAAAATAAATACCTTATTTACATAAGTATTCAGACCCTTTGCTAAATGACTCGAAATTGAGCTCAGGTGCATCCTGTTTCCATTGATCAAACTTGAGATGTTTCTACATCTTGATTGGAGTCCACCTGTGGTAAATTCAATTGATTGGACATGATTTGGAAAGGCACACACCTGTCTATATAAGGTCCCACAGTTGACGGTGAATGTCAGATCAAAAACCATGCAACAAGGCCAAAGGAATTGTCCGTAGAGCTCCAAGACAGGATTGTGTTGAGGCACAGATCTGGGGGAAGGGTACAAAAACATTTCTGCAGAATTGAATGTCCCCAAGAACACAGTGGCATCCATCATTCTTAAATG
Organism: Salvelinus sp. IW2-2015; assembly: GCF_002910315.2. Classification (NCBI taxonomy): domain Eukaryota; kingdom Metazoa; phylum Chordata; class Actinopteri; order Salmoniformes; family Salmonidae; genus Salvelinus; species Salvelinus sp. IW2-2015. Next base: position 356,994 of record NW_019942584.1, on the reverse strand, counting down.
GAAGAAGTTTGGAACCACCAAGACTCTTCCTAGAGCTGGCCGCCCGGCCAAACTGAGCAATCGGGGAGAAGGGCCTTGGTCAGGGAGGTGACCACTCTGACAGAGCTCCAGAGATCCCCTGTGGAGATAGGAGAACCTTCCAGAAGGACAACCATCTCTGCAGCACTCCACCAATCAGGCCTTTATGGTATAGTGGCCAGAAGGAAGCCACTCMTCAGTAAAAGGCACATGACAGCCACTTGTAGTTTGCCTAAAGGCACCTAAAGGACTCTCAGACCATGAGAAACAAGATTCTCTGGTCTGGTGAAACCAAGATTGAAATTGTTGGCCTGAATGCCAAGCATCRCGTCTGTAAGAAACCAGGCACCGCTCATCATCTGGCCAATACCATCCCTACGGTGAAGCATGGTGGTGGCAGCATCATGCTATGGGGATATTTTTCAGTGGCAGGGACTGGGAGACTAGTCAGGCTCGAGGGAAAGATGAATGGAGCAATGTACAATGAGTTCCTTGATGAAAACCTGCTCCAGAGTGCTCAGGACCTCAGATGGGCAAAGGTTCACCTTCCAACAAGACAACGACCCTAAGCACAAAGCCAACACAATTGAGGAGTGGCTTCTCTGGAAAGGCCTGAAAATAGCTGTGCAGCGACGCTCTCCATTCAACCTGGCAGAGYTTGAGAGGATCTGCAGAGAAGAATTGGAGAAATTCCCCAAATACAGGTGTGCCAAGCTTGTAGCATCATACCCAGAAGACTTGAGGCTGTATTCTCTGCTAAAGGTGCTTGAACAAAGTACTGAGTAAAGTGTCTGAATACTTATGTAAATGTATGTATATTGTATATTGTATATAATGTATATTTTTTTGTTATATATATTTGCATTTCCAAAAACCTCATTATGGGAAATTGTGTGATGGGGGAAAATAAACAATTTCATGAATTTTAGAATAAGGCTGTAATGTAACAAAATGTGGAAAAAGTCAAGGGATCTGAATACTTTCCGAATGCACTGCATGTCTCAACTGTCTCAAGGCTTAAAAATCCTTATTTAACCTGCCTTGTCCCCTTCATCTACACTGATTGAAGTGTATTTAACAAGTGACATCAAAAAGGGATAATAGCTTTCACCTGGTCAGTCTATCTCATGGGAAAAAGCAGTTGCTCCTAATGTTTTGTACACCCGTTGTAAATGCAAATGGGATGATACTGTATATAGTGATGCAGCTGTATTATCGTATTGTACAAATATGGGAAAAAATAGGCGGGAAAAAATGATTTACCCATGTGATGCAAAAATACTAAAACCTTTTTCTGCCACTGTGAGGGTATTTCTCGCATAGGCAGCGCTCATTACGGGAAATCGATCTGCGTTCAAAACGTCCTTCACATATTTACAGACATGTATGAGTAGTAATCGGGAGGATCGATGTCTTTTCATAGCTGATATGTCAGTCAGTTTAAAATGCAATCAATCATTTGGAACACACAAGTGTTTCATTTCCACTCTTCTCAGGGCTTTGCAGAAACAGCCCTGCTTGTTAAACTAGGGCTGTCACACTGGCTGACATCAATGACACATTACTGGGCTGCAGCTTCATAGGTCTTCTGTGGAGACTGCATCCCAAACGGCACCCTATTTACTATATATTGCACTTCTTTTTACCAGGGTGGCAGGGCCAATACTCACATTTTGACTAGAGCCTTATGGGYCCTGGTCAAAAGTTGTGCACTATGAAGGGAATAGGGTGCCATTTGGAACGTAGGTACAGTAGGTATTCGTGGTCCTGTAAGAAGTTAGGTGTGATGATAACCAGCCCTATAAAGAATGCACATCAATGCGGATACACTGCTGCACGAGACACTGTTATGGATGCTGTTTCGACTGAGTCAATGTGGAATTGGTTTAATTTCCAATCTCTTTTCTCTGGTTTATCTCTTTGTCCATACAGAGTTCAATATTTTAACCCGGCAGTGTGACAACCCTTTTTTTTTAACTGTAAACTCCAGAGATATCGCCACCGGGCTAATCTTTTAAAAACCGAYACAATAGCGGTTGTGCTGCTGACCGGACAACGAACCAGAGCAATGTTCAATTACATGTCAGGGCGATGAAAGAGAAACACTTTAATGTCCTGGTGGAAATGACAATTTAATGACCACCATTCTTTTTCTCATCTCATATTCATCATCCCATTTTCAGAGTTTGTTTTAACACCTCTGTGAAGTACTGTAACTCTCAGAGGAGATATAGATATTAAGAAGATGGTATCGTGTGTGGCCTGGGTCGTCTATTGGTCAGTGCCACAACCTATAGCACGTCTTTATTTATCTTTCACACTTCCTCATCTATCCAATAAAACAGAAAATAAATAAGATACCTTCTTTTTTAAAAGATGTATCATGATTAATATGTCTACTGTAGCCTATGTTTGTTTGGGACCGGTGGTCAACCTAATTCCTTGGCATCTTTAGCTGTTGGGATGCAGTGGACTATTTTCTGCATCTCATCTTCAGGCTGCTTGGTGGTGGTGGGAGTGACGTGGTGGTGGGGCAGGGCTGGGAGGGGGAATTGGTGGGAGATGACTGCCATGCTTCAATATACCCCTGGCTCCTGGCCAAACCAAACATGTATCAGCGATCCAGCTTGCCTGCCATTTATTGGATGATGAAACTAGATTTGCAGTAAATGAAATTTAATCATTTAATTTTAATTTCCACACAGCTGAGCTGTGGAATGTTCTAATAAGTCTTGGTGTGTGTGTGTGTGTGCGCGCGCATGTGTACATGTGTGTGTTTGTGACCACGTGTGTCTGTTCGTGTGTGCATGTGCGTTCGTGCACATCTACATGCATGCTCAGACATGCACATAATATTATGGAAAAATGATAGATTCACAAGCCTTAGCCAATAATGTGGAACTAAATAACACTGACTTTCCTGCTGAAGGGTTAACACACCCCCATGACTTTACTATCCTTTCCATCAGGCTTTATTCTCTGCAGTCGGCCTATTGAGAGGTATAAAAATCCCTGGTTATTGCTGATTGACAATTCTTTTTGTCCAAAGAGGTAATGATGGGGGAGTGATTACCTGTGATGCAAAATCTCAGTCAAGCGGGACTTTGACAACCGGTGAATAAGAATAATGTGTTCCACAGTAAATGTAATAGCACAATCATTCATTTGACCAAGAAAATCGAATTATTATGATTATATAGCGTTTATTCAAAGAGAATAAACACATACATTTTTGATGTGAGGCCCCAGCAGGAACAGAACCTACCACCCTTGACAGTGCAAGCACCATGCTCTACCAACGGAGCCACACAGGACCCCCAAATGAATAGCAGTGGGATTTCCATTGGTAATAGTTCAGGCTGTAACAATGGCTGCATCCCAAATGGCACCATATTCTCTATTACTTTTGACCCTAGAAAATAGGGGGCCATTTGGGACACAGACAATGCCTTATAGCCAACAGGTCAAGAATTAAGGCTATTTCCTCTCTGATATGTCCATTGGCTTTTTTGTTGTTGTTCACTCCAGAGAATTTGTGATTGTTTTTGTTATTAGGACACACACACACACACACACACACACACACAGTCTTGTACAACTAACCTTGTGGGGGGACACAATTCAGTCCCATTTAAATTCCTATTTTCCCTAAACCTAATCCGTACCTTAACCCAAAAACCTAACCTTAACCCTAGTTCCTAACCCTAGCTCCTAAACCTAATTCTAACCCTAACACTAATTCTAACCTTAGCCCTAAACCCCCTAGAAATAGCATTTAACCTTGAGGGAACCAACAAAATGTCCCCAGTTGTCCAAATTTTTGTTTGTTTACTAAACACGTCCGCACACACTATTGTCATGTCTGGCGTACTCTTGTGGCTCCATAAAAGCCCTATAGTAAATGGCTAGCATTGATGTAATGGGAAGGATTGTGCTTTGATTCCTCTCTCCATTGATTTCACGTGTGTAGAAATAGATGCATCCACTTTTTTGTCTATGGAGACAGCAACATATGGAGAGAGCTGTGCTGGCACCAGGCATGGACTCAGTTAATATCCAGGGTCATGGTGCCACTGATGTAGTGCTCCAGTGTGCAATTAAAGGACTGAACTAGAAGTGCGCATTCAGCTGCAGACGGAATATACATGTACATGTATACATATACAAGCACATATATAGAAGGCTGCATCCCAGATGGTATTCTATTCCCTTTATAGTGCACTACTTTTGACCAGGGCCCTTAGGGGAAATCTGTTATTGGTCAAATGTAGTGTATGGAATATGTGGAATATATGGAATATGGTGTCTTTTGGGACTCAATATTACTGCAGAGTACACGACGACTGTAGTGTTAGCGGTGGAGAGGATAAGAAGCTGTGGCACTCACTGACAAAGAGCCCATTGCTGCTTGATATGGTGTGGACTAGCTTACTGTTAATGAATCTTCCCCCCTAGGCTGTATGTGTTGTGTTTCACTGCAGTGATAGTTTTTCTTGCATCCATAAACATTTGCCCGGGGGCCTCGGCGTGCTTTGTTTGTTTGTTTGTATCACTTTCTCTCATCACTTTACAGAATCTTTTCTGGATATTGCGTCCATTTTTGTTTTTTAAATCCTGAAACAACAGTGCCTGGAACACATCCACATAATCACACAATTAATGTGCAACCTAAATGGCACCCTATTCCCTGTATAGTGCACTACTTTTGACCAGAGCTCTATGGGCCCTAGTCAAAAGTAGTGCACTATATAGGGAATAGGGTGCCATTTGAGATGCATACATAGAGAGAATCGAAGGAAGAAAGTGGTCCAATCATGACCACAGTCAAGAACATGCCAGGGTTGTCTTGTGTTAACCCTACACATCCCCTCAAAGGCCTGGAAGAGAGGGCCCCACTGGGGAGAGGCCAGACGGGATTCAAAGACAGCCCTCATTACAGATCTTGAGCTGGAAGACAACCCTTAAGCCTTTCTAGAACAACCAGCTCTCCTTCTCCTGCCATGAAAAACCTCCCCACACCTCCATGACAGGCCTGGCTTTCCCCGGCTCTCTGATCTACCCGCTCGTCTCTTTCCCTCACGCACAGAACCACAAATGACACTAACCTCCGCTGGCCTCTGCCCTCCTCATTACCTGCTCGCGAGCCATTGTCTCTCAGACTGTGAGACACGATCACAGCATTCTAGTGCATGGTAGTCTGGTCCTCCCTTTACAGTGGAATGAGGCTGTTCAGAGGAGCAGGAGTGATGTTACTCAGGCTGACACACACACACACACACACACACACACACACACACACACACACACACACACACACACACACACACACACACACACACACAGACTTTTATGTAGACATACGTGCGCTCACACACCTATGCAAGCACACACACACAGCTTTGTATGCAGGCACACACACACACCACAGACCCCCCCTCCCCCACACACACGCGGACGCGCCGCCTCTCCTCAGTCTGCAGAGCGAGGAGCAGCAGAGAACCCTTGTGTAATTAACATGCGTTCATTCATGAACTCGCGCAGATTAGGATGATCTCTAAAATTCAATAAACCAAAGGCTGAAAGCGAGAGTGCTATACCAGATGGTTGCTACACTAATTTACTTTCAGGCAGTTTGTTATTTTTCATGAATGCATGCACAAGCCATGTCAGAACATATTCTGAAAATATTTTTGGGTCTGCTACATCAATTCACCTTTTAAAACCGTTATGAGCGAGGCAAGGTACTTGGCTAGAACCTGTCCAGATTTCAGCTACAGGGTGTTAAACTACAGAATACTTTACTTTACCAATTCTATTTTACATTCTACATTTTAGTCATGAAGCAGCTGCTCTTATCCAGAGTAACTTACTTAGTTCCTGCGATAGACTAGCGTCCTGTCCAGGGGGTCTACTTGTACATGAAGCTACTTCACGCCACAGCAACAGGAGATTGGCCCGTAGGGCAGGAGCCTTTCTGGTTCAGACAAAGCTACTTACTACGACTACAACATTTACCATTGTAAAGTAGCATCCATTGTGACAGTCCAAAACCTGCAGCGTCCATTGGAGCTGACCCGTCCTCTCCAGAGGAAAAACAGCAACCTTCAGTAAATGTGATACAAAGCAACAAAAACAGGCAGCGCCAGTGGGCAGCGAAACGACCACGGGGAATTGTACTTCAAATCTATAGCAGAACTTTTCTTTGACTGAGGACGCCTGGTGAGGTTTAGCGCCTCGTTTGTACACCGGCCATAAAAACAACAGGCAAAGACAGAGTGGTGAGTTACGACACAGTGCTCTATAATCCAGCATGTGTTCTTCCTCACCATTCCCCGACGTGCTATGTTTCATCTCCGCAACAGTGTACATTGATCTCAGGCAGGATAGTGTATCGTGTATTGGGTTTTCATCCGTGCTTAATCTGAACCTATTTGTGGCGTGATTTTTTTTTTTCCTACACTTTTTGTAATACAAGTGATCAAAGTTCAATCGAGTTGCCTCTTTGTTAATTATCCTCCCTCCCCCCCCCCCCCCGCCTCAAAAAGTAATGTGAAAAAGTAGATTATCAACCAGGGCTTGATATTCTTAGAGTTGATTCGGGTTGGGCCGGCCCAGGCTTATGGTTTGTGCAACATTATAACCTGTTTGAGAGCAACGCTTGGCTTTGTACAGAAGCGCGTGCCTGTATCTCTCACTGAACTAGAATAAGAATAACTTCATATGATCTCTCTCCCTCTTTCTGCTCTGATAGAGAAGAGCCTGCAACTCTCATCTCTCCAGCGTTGCACTTCATCATTTATTTCCTTATTGAATCAGAGCCGAGCGAGGGGTTCTGGAGGAGCTGCAGCACCCCTAATGAATTGAAATACATTTGCCAAAGTTATAGAATTACTGCCTTCTGTTCAGAAAGAAATGAAATAATTCAGCATAGCCTACTACTGTTACTAATGCTATTGTATTTGAAATATTGCGAAAAGCCTGTTTTGCCTGCATGCTGTTCACTGACAGATTTGCCACACGTTCCCGACTGTAGGCTACCGAAATATTTGATCAATTTCAAAATATTGTTTCACAAAGTAGATGATGAGATTTTGGCATGAACGCATTGGCCATCACCGGTGAGTGAGCTGCGCATCATTGGGTGAGTCAGTGAAACTGGAAAGTAGTTGTAGGACTATAACTTCGTCTTCATATTGTACCTACGATGTGTCTCCAAAAAGGCTATTGATGGATTCAAGACAAGGTTGCTTTTATTGCTCTCAGATTCTCAGTTTGTCAGTCAGTGTCAAAGTAACCTGTCGTTTCAATCATTTGTGCGGTATTAAAAAAAGATTCTGCCACAAATCGAATTGGCATAATACAAAAATCCCCATAGAAATCTGTCGGTTTAAGCTCGAGATATTTGTTTTTGTATTGGATGAGTCTCAATCCACCGCATACACCGATGTCGCACTTCCGCATCTGCGGTGAAAGGTGACAGAGCTAGAGCGGTGTTTGTCAGACAGTTAGACATCCCGAAAATCGGTCTTCTCACAAAATCCTCTGTAGCATCCGAACAGTTTGGCCTACAAAACTATTATGGAAAAATGAGACTCTCACGAACACGTACTGTACATGTTGGTTGTTTTACTCTAGGTCGCCTGGTGCCAGTTGAAAACATTTATGAAAGTACACTGAACAAAAATATAACCGCAACATGTAAAGTGTTGGTCCTATGTTTCATGAGCTGACATAAAAAAGCTCAGAAACTTTCCATACGCACACAAAGCTTATTTCTCTCAAATTTTGGGAGTGTGCAATTGGCATGCAGACTGCAGGAATGTCAACCAGAGCTGAATGTTCACTTCTCTACCAATGTTGTTCTAAAGAATTTGGCAGTACTTCCAACTGGCCTCAGAACTGCAGACCACGTGTAACCATGCCAGCCCAGGACCTCCACATCTGGCTTCTTCACCTGCGGGATTGTCTGAGACCAGGCACCCAGACAGCTGATGAAACAGTGGGTTTACACAACCTAAGAATTTCTGCACAAACTGTCAGAAACCGTTTCAGGGAAGCTCATCTGCATGCTTGTCGTCCTCACCAGGGTCTTGACCTGACTGCAGTACGGCGTCGTAACTGACATCAGTGGGCAAATGCTTACCTTTCGATGGCCACTGGCATTCTGGAGAAATGTGCTCTTCACGGATGAATCCTGGTTTTAACTGTACCGGGCAGATGAGAGACAGTGTGTATAGCGTCGTATGAGCGAGCGGTTTGCTGATGTCAATGTTGTGAACAGAGTGCCCAGTGGTGGCGGTGGGGTTATGGTATGGGCAGGCAGGCGTAAGCTACGGACAATGAACACAATTTCATTTTATCGATGGCAATTTGAATGAGAGTCCGTGACGAGATCCTGAGGCCCATTGTCGTGCCACTCATCCCCGCCATCACATCATGTCTCAGCATGATAATGCACGGCCCCATGTCGCAAGGAGCTGTACACAATTGAGCAGTCCGTTGAGCATGTTTGGGATGCTCTGGATCGACATGTACGAAAGCATGTACCGGTTCCCACCAACATTCCACAGGCCACAATCAACAGCCTGATCAACTCTACGTGAAGATCATGTGTCGAGCTACATGAGGCAAATGGTGGTCACACCAGATACTGACTGGTTTTCTGATCCACGCCCCTTATAAAAGGTGTCTGTGACCAACAGATGCATGTCTGTGTTCCCAGTCATGTGAAATCAATAGATTAGGGCCTAATAAGTTTATTTCAATTGACTTATTTCCTTATATGAACTCATTAGTTTGTTATGGATTCTCATTAGTTTGTTATGATCTGTGCTGCGCCTGTGGATAAACGGCATGCTGCTTTCACCAGTAAACCGAGAGAGTGAAATAGCCCATGTCCTTATGAGTCATGATTTAATTGTTTAAGCATTTTCCTGTCAGCCTAGTCATGCCATTAAATTGAGCAACCATGGATAAGTGCAGCACCATTACAACTGTTTGAAAGAACAATACAATGGGAAAACACAGTTGTACACTGCAGGAGTGGGTCAAGAATATGGCTTGTTATACAAGCCTCAGGGTTGAATATCCTTCCACGGAGGACTTATGCAAACGCACTCCGGAAACATTACACATTCTCATTTACAACGTAACCCACAGAGAGGAACAGCATATTAACACATCTTTGTAAAGGCTTTTTTTACAGACGGATTGGGAATCATATTTGGATTACCACGGAAAGAACATGAAAACCCCCCACAAAACCCAGCATGCTTAATCTTCATGCTCATTTCCTGTATAGAAGCATTACTGCTTAATTAGTATGCTGACAACCCTGCACTGAGAAAAGCATCACAACACCTGTGAAATTACCTTTTACTGCCGACGGGTCGCTTATGCTGCTTTTGAGAAAAAAAAGTCTGTCTACATTTTTGGATGAGGTTCAGATTCAGTCTTCTTCTCCGCTTAGAGAATTCCGGCAGGATGATTACCTTCTCAACGACAAGTTGGCTTTGCATGTTAAAACTATTAAGGATCCGCCCCTTTTCTTCAATTTTCTCCTGAAATGACATACTCAAATCTAACTGCCTGTAGCTCAGGCCCTGAAGCAAGGATATGCATATTCTTGGTACCATTTGTAAGGAAACACTTTGAAGTTTGTGGAAATGTGAAAGGAATGTAGGAGAACACAATTTGTAGTATCTTTTACACAATAGATCTGGTAAAAGATAATACAAAGAAAAAAACAACCGGTCTTTTGTATTTTTTTTGTACCATCATCTTTGAAATGCAAGAGAAAGGCCATAATGTATTATTCCAGCCCAGGGGCAATATACATGTTGGCCACTAGATGACAGCAGTGTATGTGCAAAGTTTTAGACCGATCCAATGAACCATTGCATTTCTGCCCAAATATGCCTAATTTGTTTATTAATAACTTTTTATGTTCAAAATTGTGCACTCTCCTCAAACAATAGCATGGTATTTTTTCACTATAATAGCTACTGTAAATTGGACAGTGCAGTTAGATTAACAAGAATTGAAGCTTTCTGCCAATATCAAATATGTCTATGTCCTGGGAAATGTTCTTGTTACTTACAACATCATACTAATCGCATTAGCCTACGTTAGCTCAACCATCCCGTGGAAGGGACACTGATCCCGAAGAAGTTTTAAAACATGGATTGCTTGCCCTCAAGTGAATCTATTTGCATATAAATATTTATATGTGGGTGGACCATTATTGTTTTAGCGTTAACAGATTTTTTGCTTTACATTAAATACATTCTTCAGGTTTCACCTGGGGATGGAAGCCGTAGTCAAGAAAAGCTTAATGAAACATGAATAAGAGAAGGTATTACATAAAAATTTCTGTCTCATGTGCCAGGTACTGTATCTCTTCTACATATACTGAACACAAATATAAATGCAACATGGAACAATTTCAAAGATTTTACTGAGTTACTGATATATTTGGAAATCAGTCAATTTAAATAAATTCATTAGAACCTAATATATGGATTTCACATGACTGGCCAGGGGAGCAGCCGTGGGTGGGCCTTGGAGGGCATAGGCCCACCCACTTGGTAGCCAGGACCAGCCAATCAGAAAGGGCTTTATTAAAGACAAAAAAATACTCCTCAGCACCCCCCTCACCTCCCCTCAAACGATCCCGCAGGTGAAGAAGGTCCTGGGCTGGCGTGGTTACACGTGGTCTGCGGTTGAGAGGCCGGTTGGACGTACTGCCAAATTCTCTAAAACGACGTTGGTAGAGAAAATTAACATTAAATTATCTGGAAACAGCTCTGGTGGACATTCCTGCTGTCAGCATACCAATTGCACACTCCCTCAAAACTTGAGACATCTGTGGCATTGTGTTGTGTGACAAAACTGCACATTTTAAAGTGGCCTTTTATTGTCCCCAGCACAAGGTGCACCTGTCTAATGATCATGCTGTTTAATAAGCTTCTTGATATTCCACGTCTGTCAGGTGGATGGATTATCTTGGCAAAAGAGAAATGCTCACTAACAGGGATGTAAACAAATTTGTGTACAAAATCTGAGAGAAATAAGCTTTTTGTGCGTATGGAAAATGTCTGTGATTTTTATTTCAGCTCATGTAACATGGGACCAATACTTTAGATGTTGTGTTCATAATTTTGTTCAGTGTAGATAAGCTTGCTGATATCGAAAAGCATTTATTTGCATATTTATTTGCATAAGTACATGTGCCATTATGTGTACCACCCGGGACCACGGACATTCTCGAAATTAYCACAAGACACCGAGAGACAGCTTTAAATCCACATGAAAAAATACAAAAGTTTACTATAGTATTCTATCGAATTCTGCAGTAAACTGTAGTAATTTTTTTATAGAATTTTTTGGTAATTTTTAGCAGACGCTATTATCCAGAGCGACAGGAGCGCGTACCGCCCAGTACATCACTGGGGCCAAGCTTCCTGCCACCCAGGACCTATATACTAGGAGGTGTCAAGGGAAGCCCCAAAAAATTGTCAGAGACTCCAGTCACCCAAGTCATAGACTTTTCTCTCTGCTACCTCACAGCAAGCGGTACCGGAGCGCCAAGTCTAGGTCCAAAAGGCTCCTTAACAGCTTCTACCCCCAAGCCATAAGACTGCTGAACAATTAATGAAATGGCCACCCAGACTATTTGCATTGACAAATAGACTGGTCACTTTACCCCTACCTATAAGTACAAATTACCTTGACTGACCTGTACCCCCTGACATTGACTCGGTAACGGTACCCCCTGTATATAGCCTCATTACTGTTATTATATTGTGTTACTGTACTTTATTTTAATTTATTTTGTAAATATTTTCTTAACTGCATTGTTGGTTAAGGGCTTGTAAGTAAGCATTTCATTGTAAGGTAATTCATTGTAATACCTGTTGTATTTAGCGCATGTGACAAATACAATTTGATTTGATCGACAGATTTTTCACCTTGTTGGCTCAGGATTCCAACCAGCGACCTTTCGGTTATTGGCCCAACGCTCTTAACCGCTAGGCTACCTGCTACCCCACAGTAGTATACTATTCTCCACACTGTAGTATACTACAGTCATGTCAGCAAAAACACTACAGTAAATAGTCCTACTACTGTATACTACAGTAATGTCTGCAAAAACACTACAGTGAATACTATAGTATATAAATATAGTAATATTACAGTATGTAGACCATAGTATACTATTGCATTATTTCACGTGGGAAGGTGATGTTTCTGTGGGTTCGATCATACACTTTGGATCATTTCAAAGTTGGTGGTTTTGATAATGCAGAGTTAGAGTTGTTTTTGGCACGTCTGCAGGGCTGGAGCACCTTGCAGACGGAGACCATTGGTTCTTGGTCTTTTAGCTGCTGTTAAAACAATGATTGTTTTCCGACGAGGCCCAGTGATGAATGACTATACATCTGTATTGGTGCCCCGTGTGAGGCCTCTTCTCATTTCAGGTATGGTGGTGGAGTTTGTTTACCTCTCCAGGCGGTGGCAGGTTGTGTTGGACCTTGCTCTAATCCAATTGGTGGTCATCACCTGCCCTATGGCTGAGCAAATCCAGGTGACATCATAGCAGTGGTCTAATGAAATGTCATGGTTTGGATTACTCCATAAGGGGACCAGGCAGCTACTAGAAATCTCCCAAAGAAGAGAGACAAAGGCATTAACCTTCACCCAAGAATGGACTGCACTCTTTTGACTAATCTTTATCAAAGCGTGCGTCTGCAGGACCAGGTACAGTTCCTATTGCTTTCACCATAACACAATGTCACTCTCTCCATGCTTCTTGACGACTCCACGTATCTGTAATACATCGTTAGTCCCATACAGGTGTTGGAACAGTCACTAATAGAAGATATGTCCAATCACGTGTCCGTATTCAACATGTATTGTTTTCAGTACACAGAGTATTTGTGAGGAAAAGTCTGATAAAAGGCTTTGATATGATCCAGCTTTGTGGTCTGGAATCTGAAGCATCTGATATTGTAACATATAGAGCTCATGTGCCACTCACTGCTATTCAAATACATTCCGTCTCATTATAACAGCCATCCACTGTAATGCATGTGAACTCTCCTCCCGAACCTCTGTTTGTACATCACCCTGGATGCGTCACAATTGGCACCATATTCCCTATATAGTGCGTTACTTTTGACCAGAGCCCTATGGGCCCTTGTCAAACATAGTTGTACTCTACAAAGGGAACGCTGTTTTCAGATGAATGTCTTCCTGCTTTCCTAGTTGTGTACCCTGATGATTAAAGACTTCTCTGCAGCTTGCATATGACAATTGTTTACCCCCGTCTGTCCCCATAAATTATGCATTCATCTGACTGTCAACATCCAGGTTCAACATATTTATTCATGATCAGAGTCTGCAGGCACGTTTTAGGGAAGTGAAGCTTATAAACAGGATGAATTCGTGGTTCATGGGGAAGTAAAGGGAAGAAATACAGTATTTCTATAAGATTTCTAGACAGTATATTTCTATGAAGACAATTCGTATGACCAGATTGAAAACCTTTGTTGGAATGTCAAATCAAATCAACGTTTATTTGTCACGTGCGCCGGATACAACAGGTTACTTACAGTGAAATGCATACTTACCAATAGTGGGAAAAAAAGGGTTGTGTGTGTGTGTGTGTGTGTAGGTAAGTAAAGAAATAAAACAACAGTAAAAAGACATTTGAAAATAACAGTAGCAAGGCTATATACAGACACCGGTTAGTCAGGCTTATTGAGGTAGTATGTACATGTGGGTATGGTTGAAGTGACTATACATATAAGATAAACAGAGAGTAGCAGCAGCGTAAAAGAAGGGTTGGGGGGGGGGGGTGCACACAATGCAAATAGTCCGGGTAACCATTTGGTTACCTGTTCAGGAGTCTAATGGCTTGGGGGTAAAAACTGCCTTTTTGTCCTAGACTTGGCACTCTGGTACCGCTTGCCATGCGATAGTAGAGAGAACAGTCTATGACTGGGGTGGCTGTGGTCTTTGACAATATTTAGAGCCTTCCTCTGACACCGCCTGGTGTAGAGGTCCTGTAAAGTTAGTACTGGAGATGCAGGTGTTATACACAAAAATAAGTTTCAAACATTTTCCAAGCATTTCAAGTCATTAATGACTAATTACATCTAAGTACTAATTGGTTGAGGTAGGGCTGAACTTCTAAGTGGAATTGAAGTGATTGCAAGCCAGCTGATATTCCGGATTGTTATGTTGGGCCTCTCAAATTTAGACTCTGATCCTGCATTTGTAACCGTGTGGGAGGTGAGAATTTATCCGTTTTGAAGTCATAAATGCCAGTTTGAATTAGTTGAGAAACGCTGATTGACTAATGGCCAACAAGCTGTGTCAACTGCAAATCAAAAGTACAGCTATCATGCTTGTAAACAACATTTAATAAATTGTTTAAAAAAAATAATCAATGTCGTTATTGTTGCATTTAACTGCCAAAAATGCAGTTATTGAGGACATTTCTTTAGTAGGTGACGTCAGAGGTCACCATGTGGGAGAAGTGTGTGCTCAGGATGATAGACATGTTTTCCACTAGTAATTACTAGTTTGAGGGCTGTTCAAATTCCCACCTCCCACCTGGTTACAAATGCACCATGGCACTGCCTCCTTCAGTGCAATTTTTTTTCTCTGAAATGGGTACAAGAGGGAAGTTTGTAACGTGGCTCAAACACTTTCACGAGGTGCCCCCTATTCTCAACCACCATAAATGGGCGCATATCCGTGACTATAAACCAAAGACTGTAAAAAATATAAACATAGCCTACCTATCACTCTTGTAATTTCTTTGGCCCGGTCAGAATCCGCTGCTTGAATGCAGAGGAGARCAGATGTTGTGTTGTTGATGCTTTGCGTTTCTGCCTTGCTCCGGTATACTGGGGTGATGTCGGTGTAAATGTGTCAACATATTTGAGCTGCATAGGCTATCCTCGTTGAGTGTGGCGACATACTTTTAACGTTTTATCCACAACTCTCTGTATGTCGCCGTTGCAATCTACTGGGAAGCCTAAATGTGCTCTATCTGGAGATTTAAACGATGATGGAGGATCCTCCAATTTTGGATTATCGACTCCCACCACTGCCATCATACAGAACTAGTTCCCGGCTGCGTCTCACAAAAGGACAGTCTGAAATGCGCCAATTAACAGCAAGGAGTCATCAGGCCAGGCAGTCCCGGGACCATGCCTTGGGACTGCCTGGCCTGATGACTCCTTGCTGTCCCCAGTCCACCTGGCCGTGCTGCTGCTCCGGTTTCAGCTGTTCTGCCTCCGGCTGTGGAACCCTGACCTGTTCACTGGACGTGCTACTTGCAACTCCCTAGAGACAGCAGGAGTGGTAGAGATACTCTGAATGATCAGCTATGAAAAGCCAACTGACATTTACTCCTGAGGTGCTGACCTGTTGCAGTAACTGTGATTGTGATTATTAACCACTGTGATTATTATTATTTGACCCTGCTGGTCATCTATGAACATTTGAACATTTTGGCCATGTACAGCCAGAAGAGGACTGGCTCCTCATAGCCTGGTTCCTCTCTAGGTTTCTTCCTAGGTTCTGGCCTTTCTAGGGAGTTTTTCCTAGCCACCGTGCTTCTACACCTGCATTGCTTGCTGTTTGGGGTTTTAGGCTGGGTTTCTGTACAGCACTTTGAGATATCAGCTGATGTAACAAGGGCTTTATAAATACATTTGATTTGATGATTAGGATCTTAATTTTGATTACAACATGCGCAGAGGCTATAGTTGTTTTAAGGCTCTAGATGTTTTAACAGAATAGCCTGAAATGTTTTTTTCAACTCAGAAATACTCAAGAGGTATAGCCCTACAACACAGCGTAGTCATAGCCTGTAGGCCAAGTGTCTTTTTTGTATTTTTTTATTTGTATGTGTTCATTTGGGCTCACAGTGCGGACCGAACTGAGATCCCCGTACCAAACGGTTCGGTACGAATATGTGTACCATTGCACTCCTAGTGATTACACCCTGACCCTCAAAGTATAAATAACATGTCATTTCATGAATTCAGGCTTTTAAAATATAAAGTTGACGATTGTATCATTTCGCTAATGATACAATCCCCTTAGGTTCCCTGATTATTGGACTTACAAGCACTGTCTAATCACATTACAAATGGAAGGCAAGTATGTACTGTAGTGCATGGGCGCTATACAGACCCCGTAATCATTCTACCCTTGGTTTAAACTGTTTTGGCTTCCGAAGCATACTATGGCATTTCCTGTTTGTTCATTGGTGTTCTCCGCCATCGTTTGTTCCGTTCTGCCAAGGGTAGGACACGTTGTCTTTAATTGTTGTTCCTAGTTCTCATCCAAATTGATTAATTGAGCCAATTAAGAGTCCATCCAGTCTCGGGAAGCAGATGAGTGTGTCATTTCTGATAACAAAGCCAAACCACAGTAGACTCACAAAGAAGACTTTGACAGACAATATGTCCATGACACAATGAAACACAACTCTAAAAGTTGGATACTTCATTTTTAGTTTTAGCAATAAGCAACTTAACACTTACATACATTTCCACAAACATTGACGTCACACTTGCTCTGACCCCATGTTCCCACCGTATCCACACCCAATGCTGTTTCTAATACTTGTAAGACTCAGCACAATTTGAAGTCATATGGGGCAATGTTGTTTCTGACTGTAGCCAGATTTGTGTTAAATATTGAAATAATAAAGCATTTGATTATTCTATTCTCTTAACGTTGGAGTATCATTTGACTTCCAGTATTTAAGTAATAGCTTTTTCAATATAAGTGACACAAATAATATTGTCCAACCCATTGGGTATCTCACCGCACCTCCATATGCCATGTCTTGAAATATGCAGATGGTTGGATTAAATGTCTATTTACATTGTAAAACTTCTGAAAACCACCTTTCTAACTCTGCTCATAACTTTGAACTTTAAAGCACTCCCAAAAGGCATAAATTATCCAGTCATTGTTCGTTTTACACTTAAGACATGACTTAGCCGTTGTGCTGTAGGATTTGTGAATTTTGCCGCTGGTATAATACATTTAATACATTAGTTTTATACTGGATTAAGCATACAGTTTCGTAAACTGTCATTTTGTTTGTTATGTTCCAACACTCCCTCCATTTTATGCCAATAGCAGTTATTTTTAAGTCTTGGATCCAATAGTTTATATATTTATTTTCTAAGAGATTGTCAGGTAGATAGGCTCTCTGCAAGGTTTTGGATATCTTACCTGCAATATCATATGAGTATCTTTTTCTGACTCAAATAGGATTCCCTCAACATTGCTCTGAGGTCCAAAATATTTTAGGTCGAAATTTAGTGATATAAAACATAGGTTATATATATTTGAAAATGTATACATTGGTCAGTCCAAAATGGCTTTTTAATTCTGGCATGGAAGTTATTGGATACTTTTTAATGCATCATCAGTGTGATCCTTTTTGCTGACATGTTCTTTTGATCGCTGTATCACGGCATTGCTGAATGCATCATTAGTTACAGGTCCGAGTGCCAAGCTGAACCTGTTTTTGTACGATTAAGTTTGATGCTTGACCTGCTGGCATCATTTAGACACATTAAATTAATTTATGAACAACACTAACGTTGAGCGTCCTTGATCCTCTAAGCAAGCAAATTGCATAAATGAAGGGCTACTTTCGTAACTTTCATGCAAGATTTACTAAATGGATGTCATGCTTTTCTTTATATTACTTGATGATGGTACCATATCCTTTTTACAATTACAACCCACTACAGATGCTCTGCTTAGCCTCCAACGAGAGGGAAAGACACACACACACACACACACACACACACAGCCTCTGTGACAAAGGGTTAGGAGCTGCCTTGTCTGCCACCTGATATTAATGTGTGCAATTTGGATGTGTGTGTCATGGGAGAGCACCGTGGTATAAGAGGAGTTGCTTTTATGGCCTAGGCTTTGCTCAGCACAAGCAAACAGCCTCGGGGCCGCCGGGCTCGCCTATGATTGTGACATTAGAAGGCGGTCAGGCTAGTGCCTCATTAGCCATAGTGCGGAGACAGCTGAGGGGCCTGGAGGAGAAGAAGAGACAGCTTTGTGTGTGTGGATGCTCACAGACCGGATCGGCGGAGCCCCAGCCAGCCACCGCCAGTGCCACAGATGTAGGTGAAAAATGGCGGATGGCGGAACAGTAGTGTATTTGATCTGGCTTATGTTGCTGCATAAAATCAGATGGCAGTTAAAACACATTGCTAGCTGCTCATTAGCACAGGAGACAGGAGCATGGTGGAATTGAACTTGACACACATACACACGTGAAAGCATACACTTGCAAAACACACACACATGCACACACACTCAGCCCTCAACAGCTAATGAATGGCTAAATCGAACATCTCACTGAGGAGTTAGAGGTTCAAATGACTTGAGGTTGTTTTTTGATTCCCTTTAGGATTCAATTCCTAGAAACAGTTAATTTGTTTTCCTATGGACCTTTGGATTTTGGACAGGCTTTTCTGCTATACTATTGCATAAACTCTCTTTAGGTTGCTTCTCGCTCTCCCTCTCTCTTTATGTGCGAAGTGAGTGTGAGGAGGTTCTCTCTTCTCATGTGTCTTAGTTAGCATTAAAGGGATACTTCGGGATTTTGGTAAAGAGGCCATTTATCTACTTCCCCAGAGTCAGAACTTCCCAGAGTTGCTAACTAGTGTTAGCACAATTACTAACGAGCATTAGCACAATGACTGGAAGTCTATGGGTATTTACTAGCATGCTAGCAGATACCCATAGACTTGCAGTTATTGCACAAACGCTAGTTAGAGGTAATTTTGTGAGCCAATGCTAACTTCCACCATACTGGACGAAGAGACAAAAAAATGGTATCCACGAGTTATTCTGACTCTGGGGACGTAGATAAATGGCCTCATTGCCAAAATCATAAAGTATCCCTTTAATGCTAGTGGTTATGTACTCTATGATAATGACAGTAAGCCATCACTGACAGCATAGCCACATATACTTAGAAAGCAAAGGAGCATACATGACAGGGGAAGTCCACAAAGCAAGTCCTGCAGGCTCTAGTTTTATCTCATCTTGTCCAGTCATATGGTCAAGTGCTGCAATGAAAGACCAAGTTAAGCTGCAGCCGGCCCAGAACAGATTGGCACGTCTTGCTCGTCATTGTAATCAGAGGGCTAATATTAAAACTCTGCTTGCCAGTTTGTCTTGGCTAAGACTTGAGGAAAGACTGACTACGTCAGCTCTTGTTTTTATGACAATGTGTTGGAAATGACAAATGGCTGGAATAGTCAACTTACACACTTCACTGACACACACACTTACCCCACCAGACATGCCACCAGGGGTCTTTTCCCAGTCCCCAGGTCCAGAACAAATTCAAGGAAATGTACAGTATTATAACAGAGCCATGAGTGCAAATCAAATCAAACTTTATTTGCCACATGGGCTGAATACAACAAGTGTAGACTTTACCGTGAAATGCTTACTTACAAGTCCTTAACCAACAGTGCAGTTCGAGAAGAAGAAAATACTTACCAAGTAGACTAAAACAAAAAGTAATCATAAAAAGTTACACAATAAGAATAACAATGAGGCTATATACAGGAGGATTGGGGGGTTATGAATTGTTCAGCAGTCTAATGGCTTGGGGATAGCAGCTGTTGAGGAGCCTTTTGGTTCTAGACTTGGCGCTCCGGTACTGCTTGCCATGCGGTAGCAGAGAAAACAGTCTATAACTTGGGTGACTGGAGTCTCTGACAGTTTTATGGTCTTTCCTCTGACACCACCTATTATATACGTCCAGGATGGCAGGAAGCTTGGCCCCAGCGATGTACTGGGCCGTTCACACTACCCTCAGTAGCGCCTAACGGTCAGATGCCGAGCTGTTTCCATACCAGGCGGTGATGCAACCGGTCAGGATGCTCTCGATGGTGCAGCTGTAGAGCCTTCAGAGGATCTGGAGGCCCATCCCAAATATTTTCAGTCTCCTGAGGTGGAAAAGTTTTTGTCGTGCCCTCTTCACGACTGTCTTGGTATGTTTGGACCATGATAGTTCATTGGTGATGTGGACACCAAGGAACTTGAAACTCTCGATCCGCTCCACTACAGCCCCGTCGATGTTAATGGGGGCCTGTTCGGCCCGCCTTTTCCTGTAGTCCACGATCAGCTCATTAGTCTTGCTCACATTGAGGGAGAGGTTGTTGTCCTGGCACCACACTGCCAGTTCTCTCTCTATAGGCCATCTCATCGTTGTCGGTGATCAGGCCTACCACTGTTGTGTCGTCAGCAAACTTAATGATGGTGTTGGAGTCGTGTTTGGCCATGCAATCTTGGGTGAACAGGGAATACAGGAGGGGACTAAGTACACACCACTGAGGGGCCCCAGTGTTAAGGGTTAGCGTGGCAGACGTGTTGTTGTCTACTCTTACCACATAGGGGCGGCCCGTCAGGAATTCCAGGATCCAGTTGCAGAGGGAGGTGTTTAGTCCCAGGGTCCTTAGCTTAGTGATGAGCTTTGTGGGCGCTATGGTGTTGAATGCTGAGCTGTAGACGATGAACAGCATTCTCACATAGGTGTTCCCTTTGTCCAGGTGAGAAAGGGCGATGTGGAGTACAATAGAGATTGCGTCATCTGTAGTTCTGTTGGGCCGGTATGCGAATTGGAGTGGGTCTAGGGTGTCTGAGAGGATGCTGTTGATGTGAGCCATGACCAGCCTTTCAAAGCACTTCATGGCTACCGACGTGAGTGCCACGGGGCGGTTATCATTTCGGCAGGTTACCTTCGCTTCCTTGGGCACAGGGACTATGGTGGTCTGCTTGAAACATGTAGGTATTACAGACTCGGTCAGGAAGAGGTTGAAAATGTCAGTGAAGACACTTGACAGTTGGTCCGCGCATGCTTTGAGTACACATCCTGGTAATTCGTCTGGCCCAGCGGCTTTGTGAATGTTGACCTGTTTAAAGGTTTTGTTCACATCGGCTACCGAGAGCGTTATCACACAGTCATCTAGAACAGCTGGTGCCCTTGTGCATGCTTCAGAGTTTCTTGCCTCGAAGCGAGCATAAAAGCCATGTAGCTCGTCTGGTAGGCTCGCGTCACTGGGCAGCTCGCGTCTGGGTTTTCCTTTGTAGTCCGTAATAGTTTTCAAGCCCTGCCACATCCGACGAGTGTCAGAGCCGGTGTATTAGGATTCAATCTTAATCCTGTATTGACGCTTTGCTTGTTTGATGGTTCGTCTGATAGGCATATCGGGATTTCTTATAAGCGTCCGAATTAGTCTCCCGCTCCTTGAAAGCGGCAGCTCTAGCCTTTAGCTTGATGCGGATGTTGCCTGTAATCCATAGGTTCTGGTTGGGATATGTACATACAGTCACTGTGGGGATGATGTCATCAATGCACTTATTGATGAAGCCGATGACTGAGGTGGTGTAATCCTCAATGCCATTGGATGAATCCCGGAACATATTCCAGTCTGTGCTAGCAAAACAGTTCTGTATTGTAGCATTCGCATCATCTGACCACTTCGGTATTGAGCGAGTCACTGGTACTTCCTGCTTTAGTTTTTGCTTGTAAGCAGGAATCAGGAGGATAGAACTGTGGTCAGATTTGACAAATGGTGGGCGGGGGAGAGCTTTGTATGCATCTCTGTGTGTGGATTAAAGGTGGTCTAGGATTTTTTCCCCCCTGGTTGCACATGTAACATGCTGGTAAACATTTGGTAAAACTGATTTAAGTTTTCCTGCATTAAAGTCCCCGGGCCACTAGGAGCACCGCTTCTGGGTGAGCATTTTCTTCTTTGCTTATGGCCTTATTGAGATGGTTGAGAGCGGTCTTAGTGCCAGCTTCGCTTTGTGGTGGTAAATAGACGGCTACGAATTATACAGATGAGAACTCTCTTGGTAGATAGTGTGGTCGACAGCTTATCATAAGGTACTCTACCTCAGGTGAGCAATACCTCGAGACTTCTTTAATATTTGACATCGCGCACCAGCTGTTATTGACAAATAGACACACACCCCCACCCCACGTCTTACCAGAGGTAGCGTCTCTGTTCTGCCGGTGCATGGAAAATCCCGCCAGCTCTATATTGTCCGTTTCTTTGTTCAGCCACGGCTCGGTGAAACATAAGATGTTAGAGTTTTTAATGTCCCGTTGGTAGGATAATCTTAATAGTAGGTCATCAATTTTATTTTCTAATGATTGCAAGTTAGCAAAGAGAATGGAAGGCATTGGGAGTTTACTCACTCGCCTCCGGATTCTCACAAGGATTCTCACAAGGATTTTTCAGAAGGATCCCCGAAACGCAATTTTTTTAACAAAATAGCACAATTGGTTGGAAGAATGTAAAACTTCAGCCATGTTCTTGCAATTTTGTCTGTATTGTCTTTGTCACGCCCTGACCTTAGAGATTCTTTTTCTCTATTTTGGTTGGTCAGGGCGTGAGTTGGGGTGGGCATTCTATGTTGTCTAGTTCTGTGTGTTTGGCCGTGTGTGGTTCTCAATCAGAGGCAGCTGTCTATCTTTGTCTCTGATTGAGAACCATACTTAGGTAGCCTTTTCCCACCTGTGTTTGTGGGTAGTTGTTTTCTGTTTTGTGTCTGCACCAGCCAGAACTGTTTCGGTCGTTCTCTCTGTTATTTTTGTTATTTTCAGTGTTCAATAAATAAATATGAACACGTACCACGCTGCATCTTGGTCCTCTCCTTCCAACAGCCGTTACAGTCTTTTTTGTTATATTTTGGACTCCAGTAAGATTAGCTTTTGCCATTAGCCTCGGCTAATGGGGATCCTAATAAAAATGTTTTTAAAAATAGCATCCACTTGTAACATCCAACGCAGAACAGAACTCACGCTAAACATTATATAATCTCCATTGCACATGGAAGCCCTCTGTCTACTTGTGTTTTCCTTGGTGCTGTGATGTGACCCTGTCTGCATGGCGGAGAGATTGGATCCCTCAGGGTTGTTCTAGTCCTCCCAGTCATTTAAGCATGAGGCATGAAGGGCATCATCTCTTCCCCACTGAATGTTAAGGGAGAGGTGGCTGTGATTTGCCTCAGGAGAAGCATCACTCTGGTCTGGGCACAAGGCGACAGTCAGAGCTACAGAGCTCTGTCTAGTACTGGTAGTAAAGGTCATCCTCATTTCACCTCTACAAGAGGAGAGAGGACTGTTATTCTTATAAAGGTTCTATACTAGTAGAGTCAGAGGTCTCTAATGTGGGGTAGTGTCGTGAAGCCAGAGGCTGGAGGACCTCTATAGTAGAAGATATTCTGTTTGTATGGATGAGATGACTGCCAGATAAGTGCAGGCACTATAATAGGCTATTCTGTGCAGAGAGACTCGTACAGTGTATTATCATATAACCTTAACTGTGCCAAAAGTTGAATCTGAAAACAGACGGTTCTAGTCCCCTGTTGTTAATTGAATAATGACCAACTGTAGCCGGTCATTACTGTATTCAGTGTATCACATCTTGTTGTTGCTCAGAGTCAGGTAAACGTGTATAAGACCTGAACACAACGTCACAACAAACAGCAGCCGGAAACCAGTTCTGTCTGCTAGGTTATAGTTAATATTCTAGATCACGGCCATTGGGCACAATTGAAAAGAATAAGCGCTAAAGGTTGTTGAAGAGTTGTGATTGAAAATAAATCAAAATAAACGAATAAATCTGAGGACCAGTGCTTCTATAAAAAAAAAAACATTAAAATAGGTGTCGTGATTAGCCATTTCGGTTGGACCGTGTGGACCAATAAAGTGATCTTCATCTTCGAGAAGTGTTTGTTCTGTTAAAACTCCCTTAGGATGCAGCAGCCCTCCCTCTCTTGTTCTCTCTATTCCTCACCGATATGAAAATGACTCTGATTTCCTCAGAGTTCAAAACAGTACAGCAATCAGGGGATAATTGTAGGTCTGAAACAAATGTATTATGGTGACGGTGAATGCGTTAGCTTTGACTTATTATAGAATTGACATAGGATGCAGTGACTTCTGAGTAAGGCACACGATCATCTAAGACAGGAATCTAAGCACCCACAATTTCTAATGAGTGGAAAGAAGCTGTTGAATATGGGTAATTTATCTCTGAATTTATAATGTTCTCAAATTATGCAGAAACTTTGCTCAGAAATAGCAGCAAGCAGCCATTTAAAGTAATTACGATCAATGTCCTTATTCTGTCATTTATTTACCTAATTGACTCAAACAAATACTATAAAGCAGCAGTGGCTGCTATGATCAGAGTCATGTGGTTATGGAGATTAGTCTATGAAAGTCATGTGGTGATTAACCCATTGTCTTTACCATAATGCTGTCTGTGTACAGTATATCGCGAACCAGGTGTGCGCTTATTGGCATAATTTTCCCCATTGCATTGATTACCAGTTCACCGGGCATTCAATGAATTTTGAGAGAGAGAGAGCATTTTTCCCTTAGGAGATGGTTATCGATTAGACATTTGTTACCTGCCGGTGCCTCTGTCACTCCCTGCTAGTCCCCGAAAGGCTGTTAATGGCAAAGCAATGGAGAGGATGAACGGCCCTGCACTGCTCAACACCCACCCACTGTCTGCGTGTCCCCTTCATCCTCCCATGCTTCCCCTGATCTCATTCACCCCTAGTCAACTCACATATCACCCGTCCAGACTGAAAGCTGCTCACACAAGACGTATTGACATGTAAGGCGAATTGATGGGTAATGTACTGTTGCATCTACAGGTATTCTAACATGTAATACAATAGAAGTTCATTTCATAAGTCTTTTTCATTCTGTTTCAGAATATAACAAAATTAAGCATACACAGGTAATCTAACATGTATAATTCATTTCACAAGTCTTAATTTCTGTAAGCATATGGTCAAATTATATTCACATGACTCAACTCATATTAGACGTAATTGTTGACAAGGTTAATCCCCCAGAAGTTGTCGTCATTACATCTAGTTAGAGCCACAGAGCTCTGTCAATGCTGGTAGTAAAGGTACAGTAGAGGTGAAATGAAGATGACAAGAGGACTGTGATTCTTATGCAAGTTCTGTACAAGTAGAGTCAGAGCTCGCTAATGCAGGGTAGTGTCGTAAAGCCAGAGGTGATTTGAGGACCTCTATAGTAGAAGATATTCTGTTTTGTATGGATGAGATGACTGCCAGATAAGTGCAGGCACTATAATAGGCTATTCTGTGCAGAGAGACTCGTACAGTGTATTATCATATAAACCTGAACTGTGCCATAAATTGAATCTGAAAACAGACTGTTCTTTTCCTCTGTTGTTAATTGATTAACGACCAACTGTAGCCACTCTTTACTGTATTCATGTATCACATATTGTTGTTGCTCAGAGTCAGGTAAACGTGTATAAGACCTGATTGTCACAAAACCAATAGCCGGTTCGGTCTGCAGGTTATACAGTAGTTCATTTTCTAGATAACGGCCATTGGGCACAATACAGTAGTTCATTTTCTAGATCACGGCCATTGGGCACAATACAGTAGTTCATTTTCTAGATCACGGCCATTGGGCACAATACAGTAGTTTATTTTCTAGATCACGGCCATTGGGCACAATTGGATACAATACAGTAGTTTATTTTCTAGATCACAGCCATTGGCACAATACAGTAGTTTATTTTCTAGATCACGGCCATTGGGCACAATTGAATGCAATACAGTAGTTTATTTTCTAGATCACGGCCATTGGGCACAATACAGTAGTTTATTTTCTAGATCACGGCCATTGGGCACAATTGGATACAATACAGTAGTTTATTTTCTAGATCACAGCCATTGGCACAATACAGTAGTTTATTTTCTAGATCACGGCCATTGGCACAATTGAATGCAATACAGTAGTTTATTTTCTAGATCACGGCCATTGGGCACAATTGAATGCAATACAGTAGTTTATTTTCTAGATCACGGCCATTGGGCACAATTGAATACAATAAGAGTTCAAGGTTGTTGAACATTTTTTGATGAAAAATAAATACAAATAAACAAATAAATCTGAGGACCAGTGCTTCTACAGTAAAAAGAAAATAGTCCATCAAATAAATGTTGTGATTCGACATTTTGGTTGGACCGTGTGTGCAGTGGACCAATCAATTGATCATCTTCGAGAAGCGTTTGTTCTGTTAAAACTCCCTTAGGATGCAGCAGCCCTCCCTCTCTTTTTCTCTCTATTCCTCACCGATATGAGAGTTCCAAACAGTACAGCAATCAGGGGATAATTGTAGGTCTGAAACAAATGTATTACGGCGACGGTGAATGCGTTGACTTGTTATAGAATCTGAGTAAGTGTTCCTTACTCAGAAGCCACTGCATCCCTTCATCTAAGACAGGAACCTATCCCCCTTACTTTCTAATGAATGGAAAGAAGCTTCTGAATATGGGTAATTTTTGGCTGAATTTATAATGTGCCCAAATTATGCAGAAACTTTGCTCAGAAATAGCCGCAAGCAGCCATTTTAAAGTAATTACGACCAATGTCCTTATTCTGTCATTTATTTACCTAATTGACTCAAACAGCATAAAGCAGCAGTGGCTGCTATGATCAGTCATGTGGTTATGGAGATTAGTCTATGAAAGTCATGCGGTGATAAACCCATTGTCTTTACCATAATGCTGTCTGTGTACAGTATATCGCGAACCAGGTGTCCGCTTATTGGCATCAATCTTCCCATGCCAATATGTTCATTCACATTTCTTAATACTTTTTCCCATTACATTGATTTCCAGTTCAATGAATTTCAAACTGGACTCGACTATTTATTGATTTATTGAATCCTTCACTAATTGGAATCAAATGCAATCACCACATTTTCTCATCTAGCTCTGACAAATGTTTTTGTAGTCTGTAGTGGTTATACTGTATGTCTATTCAGTCAAGTTTCATCCCCAGAAACGTAAATATCCTTGTATAGAAATACTAGGTTGGAGGAAACCTTCTGTTTAAAACCCAAGTTAATTCAGGCCCTGTTGGAGGCTTGCCAGCCTTAAATCTTGGCATTGCCCTGTGCTCGATGCAGGGGCCTGAGCTTTGCCTAAGTGGGGGTGAGAAAGAGAGAGAGGGAGGGGGGAGGGGAGATTGCCGGGTGAGCGGGGGGTGGGTGGTTCGCCCATGCATCTCTCCCACAGGAGATGGCTATCGATTAGCCATTTGTTAACCGCCGGTGCCTCTGTCACTCCCTGCTAGTCCCCGAAAGGCTGTTAATGGCAAAGCAATGGAGAGGATGAGCACTGCTCAACACCCACCCACTGTCTGCGTGTCCCCTTCATCCTCCCATGCTTCCCCTGTTCTCATTCACCCCTAGTCAACTCACATATCACCCATCCAGACTGAAAGCTGCTCACACAAGACGTATTGACATGTAAGGTGAATTGATGGGTAATGTACTGTTGCATCTACAGGTATTCTAACATGTAATACCATATTAATTTCATAAGTCTTTTTCATTCAGAATATAACAAAAATGAAGCATACATAAGTATTCTAACATGTATAATTTATGTATAATAACATGTATAATAAGTCTTAATTTCTGTTAGCATATGGTCAAATTATATTAATCTGACACGACTCATATTAGATTTAATTGTTGACAATGTTAATTCCTCAGAAATGTTTGCCGTTACATCTATTCCAACCACAGTCATTAAGTGACTGAGAAGACCTCATTAGCAAAGTCTCTCCATTTAGAAACTGTCCTCTGTTCATTACCATTGACAATAGGGTTGCAGAAATATAAAGCTCCATACAAGAGTATAATTATGGAATATTCGTAAACAGCTCTTAACCGTAATGTGCTGCACTGTGTCTGATGGAGGCTAGCATAGAAGATAACTACCGTGTTTTGCTTGCTTACTTAGGCCCATTACTCCTCAAGGAACATAGGCTATTGATGACTCCTCTACATCACACTCTGTTTTGGACAATCTTCTCGTTCCACCCCATGCTGGTTCTCTTGGTGTCTCCCACATGGAAAAATATTATAGTTTACTATAGAATACTGCAGTACTTACTATAGAATTCTGTAGTAAACCGCAGTATACTCCACAATGTAGTATCCCTCGAATGTGTAGTACGTACTAATGAATTTTCTATATAGTTATTTTATTTATTTTTGATGGGCATAAAATACTGTAAAAACACCAGCAAATCAGCTCCCAGTTATTTTAATTTTGGAAATCTGTTCCGAAGTATTTTCACGCAAAATAGAGATATATGTGATCTTAGGTTTGAAATGATTATGTTTTAGTCAAATGTAATATCTGTTTGGGCTTCTTGTGGTCCATTTGCAGTCTGGCCCCGTGGCCATCCGCTCAAGAACAAAATCGGCCTGTGGATGAATCGAGTTGATGATCTCTGGTGGAGTGCTTACTGTAGATTTTTGTAGTATACTTTATACAACCAGTGGGTCTAATCCTGAATGCTGATTGGTTAAAACCGCATTCCAGCCGGTGTCCAATTCAGAAGTTACCACCGGCTAAATCTATGACGTTGAAATGCCTATTTACTCTGATCCATTTCATTTTGCAATCAGTTGTCTCATCAATCCTGCCAGGATAAAAATCATCTAGACATGTTCTCCCATTTCTTTTAACAGTAAAGATTTGTATAAACCTTGCTGTCTGTCTCTTCGACCTTCTCAGTATTGTTTCAATATTGAATTGCGATCTCCAACGTCCCACATAAAGTGAATTTGTCCAAACGAGACTGGATGAATGGGAAAAAGAGATGGCAATAACACCCAGGCATGCAGACTTGGGGGATACTGCATTGAATGACCTAGAGAAAAGCCGCAACGAAAGAAAAACAGTTAAGAATACAAACTGGCTAGCGGAGAAGGAAAAAGTTGCTGACTTCAAAACTGTCACTAAGGAAGAGTTTAACATCCTTCTCCGACAGTTTTATGGAACTGTGCAACATTGGAAAGGGGAGCAGTACAGCATAAGTAGCTACCTGGCACTCCGTAGTGAGCTCAACCGGTTTCTAAATGACCCACCCATCGGTCGCAGCTGGTGCCTATTGAAGGACGCTGAATTTACCACCTCGAATCATGTATTTCTGGGCAACATCTATCAGCTAAGAAGGAAAGGAAAATATATCACCAACAGCCACCCTCCCATCACCGATAAAGACATGGCCCAGCTCCAAAACTCCCAGGCTCTGAATCCGGGTACGCCAAAGGGTCTGGTCCAGAAAGTGTGGTTCGACCTCCAGTTACATCTGGGTCAAAGAGGAAAAGAGGGGAACAGACAACTAAAGCCCAACTCATTTCTTGTAAAAACAGACAAGAACGGTCTACGGTATGTTGTCCATATCCTGCTTGTGTTATTTCTAAGTTGCACTCGTAATTAGGCTACTGGAAACCAATATTATAACAACGCATTCTCTGTGTCAGATATGCGAGAGTGGCGTATAACGAGGCCACAAAGAATCATCTGGACCCAAGGGAGAGAGGAAAGGAGTCCAAGAGGGGATTCATGTTCGAGCAGCTAGGGAACCCACTATGCCCGGTGGCATGACTGGATAAATATCTATCGAAATGCCCGGAGAACACCCTTGCATTTCATCTCCACCCGAGGAGAGGAGAGTGTATCGGGGAATTGATCTGGTACACGTCAGAGCCGATTGGCGTGAACTATCTGGCAGCACTTCTACCCAAGAACTGCAGGGCAGCGGGAACAACTACATAGACAAATCACAGTTTCAGGACAACGACAGTCCAGAAACGGGGCAATGATGGTTTAGAAGCGAGGGAGATTATGTCAGTGAGTGGGCATCGGTGTGAAGGTTCGCTCCATAGCTACTGGCGACCCTCACTGAAAGAAACCGCTGGAGTAACCTCCTGGTTGAAAACATGCAGAACACTGCAGCACAATCAACACCCAAAAGGCTGCAGCAAGGCAGCAGAAGTAGTAGCACAGACTCCATCCTGGGGAATGTACAGATAAATGTGACATACAATAAGTAGCTATAGCTATGTCAGCTGTGGTGGATAACAAAGAGAATGTATGGTTTAATTTATTTAAAATCAGCTCAAGTGAATGTCATGTGAACGGTATCCTGACGAGAGAGCACATTTTCTCTGCCAGGCAAAGTCACGCATCATAAGCTCATTGTTATGCATGTGTCCAAATAAATATAACTAGAAAACAGCTTAAACAAATGCAGCTACTTTGATATTATTCTGGCTGCACTTTTTGACGTGCCTTCGGAAAGTATTCAGACCCCTTGACTTTTTCCACATTACGTTATGCTACAGCCTTATTCTAAAATGGATTAAATGCACATTTTCCCTCAGCAATCTAAACACAAAACCCCATAATGACAAAGTGGACACAGGTTTTTGGAAATGTTTGCAAATTTATATAATACAAAAAACAGAAAAAATTGATTGGACATGATTTGGAAAGGCGCACACACACCAGTCTATATAATGTCCCACAGTTGACAGTGCATGTCAGAGCAAAAACCAAGCCATGAGATCAAAGGAATTGTCCGTAGAGCTCCGAGACAGGATTGTGTCGAGGTGCAGATCTGGGGAAGGGTACCAAAAATATTCTGCAGCATTGAAGGTCCCCAAGAACACAGTGGCCTCAATCATTCTTAAATGGAAGAAGTTTGGAACCACCAAGACTCTTCCTATAGCTGGCCGCCCAGCCAAACTGAGCAATCGGGGAAGAAGGGCCTTGGTCAGGGAGATGACCAAGAACCTGATGGTCACTCAGTTCTAGAGTTCCTCTGTGGAGATGGGAGAACCTTCCAGAAGGACAACCATCTCTGCAGCACTCCACCAATCAGTAAAAGGCACATGACAGCCCGCTTGGAGTTTGCCAAAAGGCACGTAAAGATTCAGACCATGAGTCTCTGGTCTGATGAAATCAAGATGGAGCTCTTTGGCCTGAATGCCAAGCATCATGTCTGGCAGAAACCTGGCACCATCCCTACGGTGAAGCATGGTGGTGGCAGCTTGTTTTTGCTTTATCATTATTGGGTGTTGTGTGTACAGTAGATTGATGACGAAAAAACTCGATTTTAATTAATTTTAGAATAAGGCTGTAACATAACAATATGTGGAAAAAGTCAAGGGGTCTGAATACTTCCTGAAGGCACTGTAAATTAGCCGTAGTTGGCTAGCTAGCAAGCAAGGTATAAGAACATTGCCGACCAGTGTGGCAATGGAACATTTAGAACGAACGACTGGGTACAGAACAAAAAGACTGAACGACTGGGTCGTGTTTCTAGGAACCCTAGATTTGTGTCGGGACTATATCTTGTGGAAGGATGACATAGTATGAATAAATTCATCAAAATAAAGTTAATGAAAATATGTCAATCATTATTTGAATATGTTGGTAACCCCTTATATAAAAGTGATAATGCCCTCGAAGCCGTTGTTTAGAGGGTATATTTGCACGCATTGCAACACCCGTGCCAACATATTCTCCAAACACCGGCTTCTCTGACATTATCACTTAAATAGAATACTATACTTCACACTGGAGCATCCCTCAATCATGTAGTGCTTACTATAGAAGTGTGTAATATTCTGTAGAATACACTACACACTGTAGTACCTTTCAGTCATTACAGTTTTTCTCAATCGTGTACAAACAATTTCTGGATCTGTGTTGAAATGTACAGAACATCTGATTATTTTCTTGCATGTATTATACCACCGTTTGCAAAACATTGAACACAAAAGTGAACGGTGAATGAAACATGTACTGTTAAATGTTTTATTCACACAATAATAACACATTGTTTTCATAAGAGAAATGTGTGCAATTGTGTTCACTGTTTCAGTCGAGTACTAAATAGTACTGCACACAATTCTAAGTCGTCCCGTCAGTGTCATTTCATGTACAGTATATGGAAAGATCTCGGCAATGGGGACTGGCTAATTGTTCTGATTTTGTACAATATTAGGGACATGCAGAGAAGTTAGGTTACGTCTAACTTTGGGTTACTCCTAAAATCATCTCCAACACTGGGACCTTCCATTTCAGAGTTTTGCACTGGTGTAGATTTAGGCCTATACATTCCTATCAAGTATACAACGGGTGGGTCTAATCCTGAATGCTGATTGGTTAAACGCGCATTCCAGCTGTGTCTATTCCACAAATTACCACCGGCTAAATCTATGACGTTAAAATACCTATTTATTTACTATGTTCCATCTGACTGCGCTATCAACTGTCTCAGCCCAGGCAGGGAAGTTATAAACTTGATCTCCACTATAAAAAAACATCTAGACAATATCTCACATTTTTTTTAGACTAACATTTAGTTTTCAACAGCAGAGATTTGTATACATTTTGCTGTCTGTCTGTCTCCCCTCCCCCCCCGACATTTGCAACACTGTTTCAATAGTCAAATCTCCAACTGTCCAATAGTAATGAACGGGTATGGGTCGGGACGAGAGCGAAAGAGGCAGGAAGTGTTTCTCAGCCAGTCGAAAGCATGAATCAATCAGCTGGCATTATGGATATATACAAAGAAATGTCAATTGAAAAAAGGTAAAACCATCGAAGTGCAGCTAGTTTGGAGTCATTCCAGCTTCAGTTTGAAGTGATTGTGTTAGCTGTGTTGTTGGCTAGCTCCTCTGAACAACAGTGTCCTAACGAGAGAGCACATTTTGTATGCCAGGCGAAATGGTGCCTCAGTAATTAGCTCATTGTTATGGATGTAACGCTATCCAAATAAATTTCACTAGAACACAGCTTAAACAAATGCAGCTACTGTTATTCTGTCTGCACTGTTTGACGTGACTGTAAGTTAGCCGTAGTTGGCAAGTAAGGGATAAGAACGTTGCCAGCCAGTATGACAATGGAACATTTAGAACGAACTACTGGGTCGCGTCCATAGATACAGAACAAAAAGACTGAACGACTGGGTCGCGTCTCCAGCAACCGAACCAATAGAACGAACGACCGGCCGGCTTGGGTAGCAACCCTAGCTTTGTTTCGTGACTATATCTTGTGGAAGGATGACATAGTATGAATACATTCATCAAAATAACCTTTTTAATGAAAATCTGTCAATCAATATTTGAATATGTTGGTAACCTATTGTATAAAAGTCGGTATTGTCACTTAATTGTATTCCTCCATTGTATTCACCTTTCCTTATTTCTATTTTAGATTGTGTTTCTGGGCACCAATGGAAAGTCTTCAAAACTATAAGCAAACCAACCTTTGTATTGAATACATGGAATTGGACTGTGATGATAATGAATGAATCCTACCACAATGTGCTATAATATTCTATTTGATGTGTATGAAATTGTTTGGTGAAATAGGCATAAAAGGAGCATAATTACCCATAATTCTGCACCTTTGGATAGTTGTACTTCCAATTTTAATCATCATGCCTGCAAGTACAATTATTGTCTATTGATTTACTCTGGATTTTCTGTTTTGTCTGTTTTGGACTCGATAAGTATGGTTGTGTTAATCTTTGCAGGAAGTCGTGTTGTTTTGATGAATGTATTTGCAATTTTGAAGGTATAATAAAGTTTTGAGAAAGCAACTACATTTTGAAAAGGCATTTACTGTTTTGCAGTTATGTCTCTTGCGGACTGTGTTTTGAAAATCGACAACGTAGTACATACTATAGTTTACCATAGTATACTGTGTTGTGTGCTATGGTAGGCCTACAAATAAATGTATGTGTACTATGATTATTGTAAATAATGTCATTTATTTATCCATATTACTCTACTGTGCAATGACAATCATGAACACAAGTAATCTGTTGTACTGTAAATATGTAGCCATTGGAAAAATCTGCTGTATCATGGTGGAAAGCTGGAAATCATCCCATGAATAACATCATTTTATACTTAGTGCAGCAGTGTACTGTAGAGAATAGGGTGCCATTAAGGACACAGGCCTTGTCCAGTCTTGGTTAGCCTTTCATTTCAATAGATTGGATGCATTTGGAAGCTCAACGGAGGCCGAAGACCTATGCATCAGTGTTTCATTGATATCACTTTCTCATTACCCCAATATATTTCTTAATAGTTTAGGATCAATGATCAGTGGATTTTCATCAAAGTGAGTTCAAGCGCGTCCTGGTCTCAATGCGAGTGTAGCGAAATGCTTGTTCTGCTAGTTCCGACAGTGCAGTAATATCTAACAAGTAATCTAACAATTCCCCAACAACTACCTAATACACAGGGATGGAATAAGAATATGTACATATAAATATATGGATGAGCGATGGCCGAGTGGCATAGGCATGATGCAACAGATGGTATAAAATATACATGTGAGATGAGTAATGTAAGATATGTAAACATTATTAAAGTGGCATTGTTTAAAGTGACTAGTGATCCATGTATTAAAGTGGCCAATGTTTTGAGTCTCTATGTAGGCAGCAGCCTCTCTGTGCTAGTGATTGCTGATTAGCAGTCTGATGGCCTTGAGATAGAAGCTCTTCTTCTGTCTCTCGGTACCAGCTTTGATGGACCTGTACTGACCTCGCCTTCTGGATGGTAGCGGGGTGAACATGCAGTGGCTCGGGTGGTTGTTGTCCTTGATCTTTTTGGCCTTCCTGTGACATCGGGTGATGTAGGTGTCCTGGAGGGCAGGCAGTTTGCCCCCGGTGATGCGTTGTGCAGACCACACCACCCTCTGGAGAGCCTTGCGTTTGCCATACCAGACGGTGATACAGCCCGACAGGATGCTCTCAATTGTGCATCTGTAAAAGTTTGTCTGGGTTTTAGGTGACAAGCCCAATTTCTTCAGCCTCCTGAGGTTGAAGAGGCGCTGTTGCGCCTTCTTCACCCCACTGTCTGTGTGGGTGGACCATTTCAGTTTGTCTGGGATGTGTACGCCGAGGAACTTAAAACTTTCCACCTTCTCCACTACTGTCCCTTCGATGTGGATAGGGGGTGCTCCCTCTGCTGTTTCCTGAAGTCCACGATCATCTCCTTTGTTTTGTTGACATTGTGTGAGAGGTTGGTTCCCTGACACAACACTCCGAGTGCCCTCACCTCCTGTCTGTAGGCTGTTTCGTCGTTGTTGGTAATCAAGCCCAATACTGTTGTGTCGTCTGCAAACTTGATGATTGAGTTGGAGGCGTGCATAGCCACGCAGTCATGGGTGAACAGGGAGTACAGGAGGGAGCTGAGCATGCACCCTTGTGGGGCCCCAGTGTTGAGGGTCACCGAAGTGGAGATGTTGTTTTCTACCTTCACCACCTGGGGCGGCCCGTCAAAGTCCATGACCCAATTGCACAAGGTGGGGTTGAGACTCAGGGCCTCCAGCTTAATGATGAGCTTGGAGGGTACTATGGTGTTGAATTCTGAGCTGTAGTCGATGAACAGCATTCTTATATAAGTATTCCTCTTGTCCAGATGGGATAGGGCAGTGTGTAGTGTGATGGCAATTGCATCGTCTGTGGACCTGTTGGGGCGGTATGCAAACTGAAGTGGGTCTAGGATGGCAGGTAAAGTGGAGGTGATATGATCCTTTACTAGTGTCTCAAAGCACTTCATGATGACAGAAGTGAGTTCTACGGAGATATTTAAATGTGTGAATAAGATGTTGTGTATATAATTCTGTATGGCGAGCCTGCTGTTTGATTTAACTCATGGATATTTACATATGTAAAGACAATGGTGTGTGTGTGTGTAGATCTTTCTGTAGGACGAGGCTGGTGACCGTTATAACTCTGTAGTAGGCCCCAGGCCTGACCTCGAACAGCATGGTTTTGGATTCACTTTCATGCCGGCTGTCAAAGTGTCATTAAATATAGATTCTCTGGGTTCACCTTGGTTTCTTCTGACCAGTGTCAAACCGCTACTCATCTCATTTCAATAGAGCTGCAGTTTTAGTTTAATATATGTTTTGTGGTCTCGACAAACCATTTCTGTATGGACTTTGCTTTGTGCACGGGGGCATTGTCATGCTGAAACAGGAAAAGGCCTTCCTCAAACTGTTGCCACAAAGTTGGAAGCACAGAATCGTCTAGAATATCATTGCATGCTGTAGCGTTAAGATTTCCCTTCACTGGAACTAAGGGACCTAGACCGAACCATGAAAAACAGCCCCAGACCATTATTCCTCCTCCACCAAACTTTACAGTTGGCATTATGCATTCAGCAGGTAGTGTTCTCCTGGCATCCACCAAACCCAGGTCCGTCGGACTGCCAGATGGTGAAGTGTGATTCATCACTCCAAAGAACGCGTTTCCACTGCTCCAGAGTCCAATGGCGGCGAACTTTACACCACTCCAGCCGACACTTGGCATTGCCCATGGTGATCTTAGGCTGATGTGCGGCTGCCTGCCAATGGAAACGCATTTCATTAAGCTCCCGACAAACAGTTATTGTGCTGAAGTTCCAGAGGCAGTTTGGAACTCGGTAGTGAGTGTTGCATGCTACGCTCTTCAGCACTCGGCGGTCTCGTTCTGTGAGATTGTGGCCTACCACTTCGCGGCTGAGCCGTTGTTGCTCCTAGACATTTTCACTTCACAGTAACAGCACTTACAGTTGACTGGGGTGTGGCTGAAAAAGCCAAATTCACTAATTTGAAGGGTTGTCCACATAGGGCAGCTGTTGCCTGGTGTGGTCCTCAAACCTCCCCTCGGGAACACCCAGACTTTTACCAATTCTTGAATAGTTTAAATACATGGAACAGCTGGGGGTCCCCGAGGAGAGGTTTGAGGACCACTGCATTAGATCACACCAGGCCACAGCTGCAGGTATTTAAGTAGAGTAGTGAGAGAAGCTAGACAGAAGAGCCTATAGTAAAACTCCAAAACACATCTTCTCAGTTTCCTCACAGCAGAGATTTCAGGTATGCTTTGGTGTGTGTTCAATGTGGGACCATGCTAATTCAGGTAGAGCAGAGTTGTTGCTCGGAGCAGGGAGGAATGATTTGGCGAGCAAAGACGTCAGGCAAGATCGCTGTATCTCTGTGCATTAAACACAGACCCAAGGGTGACCCCGGCCTGGGCAGGCGCCAGCAGCTATAGCGGTACTGTGATTCAGTTTACATGAGCATCCTGAATCACCAGCCATTCTCTTTTATGGGAGCTGCTGATACTGCTACTGCTTTCAAATGGAACAGCAAAAGCCCTCTGACTCTCTGAATAGCGATGCTGTTTTAATAATGCATCTGCAACCTGCCGAAGGTCGGTTGAGGTCTCAGTTGTAGCACTGAAGATATCTTCTGTATTCCAGAAGGGGACTCCAGGCACTCTGATGCAGAACATTCGGTTTGGTATGGAGTCAATTCCCCAAAGTGTCTCAACAGTCAATGTTGTCAAGGGGTTGATGGAAGAGTGACAGTAATGTTATCTGTGCCACCAACAACTAGTATTCTGGTTTTGTTGTGTCAAGACAAGTCAGTCATTTTTTTGTTGCTCTTTTCGCTGCCATTTCTGCTTCTGACTTATTTTTTATCGTTTCTCACTTTTTCAGTTGTAATGCATTAAGAAAAACATACAGTGGAACAGTTGCAGCCACTAAAAAAGTGGCTACAAAAAAAGAAATGTACCATGCCTTGCAGCAGTTGTTTTCCCAATATCGCAGGGCAACCTAACTTTTAAAATAGCGCAACTGTTATTGTATGTTGACGCTGTGTGACTGTCCCTTGCTGGCATGCTGGATCAATATGTAGTGGGCACTCTCTTATCAGACCTAATATAGCGCACCAATTCATTGAGCAATGGTTGGCTGGCCATGCTGTGACTGACTCGTAAGTCCTTTAATTTGTCTAGCAATATTTGTCATATTGTATGAAGCAGTTGTACTCTATGTTCTGTGGTTACTAAACAACCAATCACATTTTGCTCTGCCTAAAGTGCATCCTCAGGTGCTACTGATCATTAGGCCAATGTTCTCATTAGTCTTCACCAACTACTCCACGTGGCTAGGCCCAGGGGGTACTAGTATCCCAGGCTGTGAACCAACGGTCTCTAGTTTGGACTCAAACTCCAACAAATATTCAACTCGACACCATACGTCTCATCTGCATAGTAAGGAATTACACATGAAGATGCACATCCTCTCAAACACCGCAGTTCTTTTGGTTGCTAAATTGTAGGTTCAACTCATGGCGGTTGTACAGTGGCATGCAAATAAACACCTTCTCCTTGAGATGTTTGATTGAACTGACAGTTGTAATGAGCACTTGGCGTGGATTCAGAGTGCTTCTGACATCCTGACACATCCATGACTGACCGCTTTGATATTTATGTTTGTAGTTATCCTTCTCCTGACAGCTGTTGCAAACATGGCGACCATCAAAACGCTCTGATATTTGACACCAAGGCTTCTTCCTCATCTGCCTGTCAGATGTCAGGCTACTTTACCTCACAACAATATGACCAATACGTCGGGAAACCTGATCGCCTTTGTTAAAAACCATKTCTCACCATTCAACGCTTGAATCTTGACGTAAAAGGTTGGCGTCGATCATCTTGGAGGTCTCATCCGATAGACGATCACAGGTCCTGCGTTCAGTGGTGAGCTATTTCTTCCCAGCCAGTCAGTCAGTAGGCCATTTACCCCAATCAGTATCTGTGCGGAGACAGGGTCAATGGCTCCTGTATTTACAGGCGTTCACAGACCCTGCCCTCTCCGAGCTGCATCCTCTTGATGTGTGTCGACTCCCCAGCTGATCTATTCATCTCCCAGGAATGAAACACAGGCAGTATTTCAGCATGCTTACTTACTGGTAGCCCAATCCCAGACACCACTGCCAGATCTGCTTAGAGATTTCATTGTAGCGTTAACACGACATGCAGCAGACGTTTCAGACTCTGCTGAGAATGTGACTTTTCAGCCTTCCGCCACAGAGAGAGATCAGCCTCTCGTATAACTAACGGTCTGTCACCACTTCATTTGGTTCGGAGCCTTGTGCCCTATTAAATTAAACCGTCCCCCCCACTTTTTAATTAATTCACATGGAGGCGTGCGTGTGTGTGGATCGGTGGGTGTGTGTGAGGCACTAGTTCTACCAGTTGGGTAGTCAAGTCATCGCTAGCGGCTTGGTCTGATACCGGTTTCATGTTGCAGTGTGATTAATTATGCACTGCAGATCTGTTATGATCATCATGCTGGGAGTTTCAGCTCTTTTTTTAATCCCTTTCTCCTAGAGAATAATGACTTTTCTTTAAGTGGAGTAAACACAAAGGAAAATTTCAACAAAACATGACATGTTTTGTCAMCCCCCTGTTGAGAATGTGCCTACAACACTTTTAATGGCCTGTCTGGGTTTTCGTGGCAGTACTCGACTCTTGGTAATCTGGCAACTGTTTCCTCATACGCCAATTATCGCAGCTGTAGAATGAGACTTCGGGAGAGTTGCAATGTAACGTCTTTCACGTAGCCGTATTGAGAGCAACAAGTGACGTGTCCCACTGTCACCGTATGGTTTGTTGCTCCTGTATTGTTCATATATGGATGTAAACACAAGACTTCATCTCACCATCAGCAGAAGTGATCTGTTTGGGAAAAGAGCAGGTTTGTGTCATTTCCACAGTGTGCACTAGACCAGAGAGACTTGTGCCATTCTCATCGACTGCCCATTAATGTGGCCGACTCCATCAACTGCTCCACGGCAACTCGCTGAGGCCCCTTCTCCTCTCATTCGCTATTCAGCCGGGGCAGACCGCTGTGCATGACCCATGACAAGCTACCCAAGTTGATTGGCTATAATTGCATTCAGGCAAATTAATTCAGCTTTGTGTGTGTTTTTTCTAATGGTTGTTTTCCTGCTGCGATCAAGGAAATACGGAGAATGTTTAGAGGCAGCCTGGCCTGTAATGAACTCTTGGGCTAAACGCTGTCTGGTTTACTGATGCGTCCTGATGTTTGACACATTGTTTTTCAAGACTTTACATAAGCTAACAGAGATCAGGGAACAATGGACAAGAGTCTAGGGTTGTGTCCCATAGTAGAGAATAGGATGCCGTTTGGGACACCCTAGTAATACGGACATGCAGCAAGGCCATATAAATAAATCGAATTAGCCTTGAAAGTGGCTCATTGTATGATGATCATTTCTCTCCCCATTCCCTAATCACTGGGGGACCTGTGTGACAGCTGTTATTTGCGTACAGTTTTTCCGGAAACCTCTTGAGAAAGTCCACCTTGAGAAATATGCTGGCAGGGGTGATGTTTCAAAACGAATACTCTCTATGTTAATCAGTGGATAAAGTGAGCAGTTGGTATCTTCGCCTGTTATCGTACTCAACCACACATGCCGACGTACTACTTTAGGTGAAGGATGTGATATTCGGTCAGAGCGTAATGTCAACACACACCTTGTAAAGAATGGAGTCCTCGAGCTGCAGTGAACCAGGGATTGTGACAATTGAATATATTGATGTCTGATATGGCAATTGTTTTTAATGCGATGATCGTTTTCTTGTGCATAGTGTATTTATGTAAATTGTGTCAAATGATTCAGCATTAGCTGCTATTGATACTTTGTAATGTCAAATGTGTGAAATAAACCATTATCTCTTGTTCACAATTGTACCCATTAGAAAAAAAGTGGAAAACATTGCGGTGTCTATTTGCCTACTTGGCCAGCTCCTCATTACAGAGACCGCCACAGTTCAGTCTGCCTAATTTCCTATTTGATCTAGCTATATAACCATAGATAAGTAAGCCATAGTTTATAACTAGGGCCCAGAGTTTTTCCTGATCACGTCACATGATTATTGAAAACACAGGGACCTAAAACAAATAATAGCAATGTGAGTAACTCAGGATATAGATATAGTTTACTAATTCTATACAATTATATTTATTTGATAAGAGCCTCCAAGATATATACAGTGCATTCGGAAATTATTCAGACCCCTTGACTTTTTCCACATTTTGTTTACGTTACAGCCTTATTCTAAAATTATATATATTTTTTTTATTTCCTCAATCTACACACAATACYCCATAATGACGAAGCGAAACCAGGTTTTTAGAATTAGCAAATGTAT
The DNA here is from genome assembly GCF_002910315.2 of Salvelinus sp. IW2-2015. Taxonomy (NCBI): domain Eukaryota; kingdom Metazoa; phylum Chordata; class Actinopteri; order Salmoniformes; family Salmonidae; genus Salvelinus; species Salvelinus sp. IW2-2015. The sequence goes on along the minus strand of NW_019942584.1, from coordinate 315,974 downwards.
TAAAAACAAAAAACTGAATATGACATTTACACAAGTATTCAGACCCTTTACTCAGTACTTTGTTCAAGCACCTTTGGCAGCGATTACAGCCTCGAGTCTTCTTGGGTTTGATGCTACAAGCTTGGCAAACCTGTATTTGAGGAGTTTCTCCCATTCTTCTCTGCAGATCCTCTCAAGCTCTGTCAGGTTGGATGGGGAGTGTCGCTGTACAGCTATTTTCAGGTATCTCTAGATATGTTTGATCGGKTTGAAGCCCGAAGCCACTTCTGCATTGTGTTTGCCGTGTGCTTAGGGGTCATTGTCCTGTTGGAAGGCGAACCTTCACCCCAGTTTGAGGTCCTGAGTGCTCTGGAGCAGGATTTCATCAAGGATCTCTCTGTACTTTGAGCTGTTCATCTTTCCCCTCGATCCTGACTAGTCTCCCAGTCCTTGCCGCTGAAAAACATCCCCCCCAGCATGATGCTGCCACCACCATGCTTCGCCATAGGGATGGTGCCATGTTTCCTCCATACGTGACACTTGACATTCAGGCCAAAGATTTCACTCTTGGTTTCATCAGACCAGAGAATCTTCTTTCTCATGGTCTGAGAGTCCTTTAGGTGCCTTTTGGCAAACTCCAAGTGGGCTGCCATGTGCTTTTTACTGAGGAGTGGCCACTCTCCCAATAAAGCCTGATGGGTGGAGTGCTGCAGAGATGGTTGTCCTTCTGGAAGGTTCTTCCATCTCCACAGAGGAACTCTGGAGCTCTGTCAGAGTGACCATTGGGTTCTTGGTCACCTCCCTGACTAAGGCCCTTCTCCCCCGATGGCGCAGTTTGGCCGGGCGGCCAGCTCTAGGAAGAGTCTTGGTGGTTCCAAACTTCTTCCATTTAAGAATGATGGAGGCCACTGTGTTCTTGGGGACCTTCAATTTGCAGAATTATTTTGGTACCCTTCCCCAGATCTGTGCCTGGACACAATCCTGTCTCGGAGCTCTACGGACAATTACTTCGACCTCATGGCTTGGTTGTTGGCTGACATGCAGTGTCWACTGTGGGACCTTATATAGACAGGTATGTGCCTTTCCAAATCATGTCCAATCAATTGAATTTACCACAGGAGAAAGGATGATCAATGGAAACAGGATGTACCTGAGCTCAATTTCGAGTCTCATAGCAAAGGGTCTGAATTCTTATTTAAATAAGATATTTCTGTTCTTTATTTTTTGCAAAAAATATCTAAAAACCTGCTTTTGGTTTGTCATTGTGTGTAGATTGAGGCACTTTTTTAAAATTTAGAATAATTCTGTAACGTAACATAATTTGGAAAAAGTGAACGGGTCTGAATACTTTCTGAATGCACTGGTAGAATTTGTGACTTGAGAATCACACCCTTGATTATGGTTATTTTCAGTTCTTGTGAAAGTTAATAATGCATTTTCTAATCAGAAAAGCAACAGGGAAGTGCAATAATGTAGCGTACCAGATAAATGAAAAAGGCCTATACTTTGAGGCTGCGGTGAAGATAGTAGGTAGTTGCTTTTTGTTCTCAGTGTGTGTGTGTGTGCGGGTGTATGTGTCTGTGCGTGCCTGCGTGTATGTGTTCAGATGCCTGTGAACATGTGTATGCCCGCGTCATAGATTCTATTTATATCATTTTTCTATGGTCACACCAGAATGAATTTGGATCAGATATAGTTTGACTTCACGCACGAGTGACAAGCATGTGGAACAGGTGCTAAGCTGATCCAGGATCAGAATCTGTCTGTGATCATGTGCAAAAACACAAACTAATGCATGTGTGCCTGTCTTCATGTTAACGTGTGTAGGATCCAGGCTTCTATAGAATTCATACATCCATGTGTTATGTTCTCCAGGTGGCTGTGACAGGGGGACCCCCGGGGCAGGACCCATGAGGAGTCATAGAAGATGCTCGCAGCCTGGGCACCTCTGCTCCTCTTAGCCATGTGGGTGAGATGTACCTCCGCTGGGCCGCTCTCCTTCAGAATAGGTGAGTAGTCTGATCTCTGACCCTGCATGGCTGGAGGGCACAACTCACCTCTCCTCACTCCCTATTCAAAAGACGACATCACAAGAACTCCTATGTGTAATTCTAGGCCTGGCTGAGACTTGCTCTGACAGCTGATTGCTTCTTCATTGCATCTCAGCAGCACTGACCAGAGGTCGGTATCACTCCAATTGTACTGTAACAAGAAAAGGCGGTATTTTCTGAATGTTCTATTCTGTCTGTTTCTGCCTGTCTGTTATTTCTAATGCAGCAGAAAGGCACAGAGTACTTTCTTGTGTGCAATCGAGTACCTTAACCAAACGGCTAGATAATCAAATTTTCTGCTACCATTTCCCGAGCCGCAGTGAAAAAAACAGAGTGTCAAAATGAGTCATGATATTATACCTTGCCGTAATTGAGTGTTAGCTGGGAAAACCAGTTACCAGAGTGCTTTGCGTTCCTATTTAGACACATTTTAGTGTATGGTGTTTACAGGCCCGTACTTGTTTTCACACTGAGATGAGAGGGAGGAGAGGGGTCCTAATCTCATTACGTTAATTTGCCAATCTGTAGCCGGCTATCCGCCAGCCGTAGAGCTTGGTCTGGGGCAGCAGTGACCTAGACATCTCTCTCACAGCAGCAGAGGCCACCTCAACATGGGCTGATTCCTAACAGCAATCACTCTGACAGCAGGAGGACAGGCAGACAGTGCTGCTGTTGGTAGAGTCCAAGTAGAGAGTTTCAAGAGATGGGGCTCTGCCGACCGTGTTTATGAGAGAGTGTATTATTGAAATGGCAGGGTACGGGAGCTGTGATCGAAATTATAGGCGTTGAGGCTAACAGCAGCATGACAGCAGTCTATATTTATTTCTATAGAAGCATATCTTTAAAAACATCATGTATATTGGGTAGCAAGCCGTGCAGGGATCAGAGAAAGGTCTGACACGGTGAATGTGCCTTGCCGATCAATTATTAACGCGCCCAATATGCTCGCAGCGAAACTTCTCAGTTTGCTTCAGCCATCTCCATGCGATCGCGACAGGGAACAACAAACACACAGCTCCCCAGCTAGCACATTTGGTTCCTTGGAAGTTGTGGGAACGTACGTTTTTGATTTCCCTTTGGTTCTGGGAACGAAGCCAAAAGTTTCCTGACCGGTAAGACGGAACGTTTTTTAAACGTGCTGAGAACGGAAATTGTAGATTATTTGGAGGCTTTCTTAAAACTTTCACTGAATCTTTTAATACAGTTGAAGTCGGAAGTTTACATACACCTTAGCCAAATACATTTAAACTCAGTTTTTCACAATTCCTGACATTTAATCCTAGTAAAAATTCGATGTTTGATGCTGTGAAACTTGGGGAATAGCTAACAGATTAGAATGTCCTGTTATGTCATGGTAACTTGGTTGGTACAGGTGAGCAAATCAGCGGTGGTGCTCGAATGACTGCGCGCTGCCTCATGGAAATAGTTGCAGTGTTTAGCTGTATACTGTATAGTCAGCTAACTAGTTGGTTGTTTTGTCTTGTTTCTACCGATGTACACWACCAGTAAAAAGTTTTAGAACACCTACTCATGCAAGGGTTTTTCATTATTTGTACTATTTTCTACATTGTAGAATAATGGTGAATACATCAAAACTATTAAATAACACATGGAATCATGTGGTAAAAAAAAAAGGGGGAAACAAATCAAAATGTATTTTACATTTGCGATTCTTCAAATAGCCACACTTTGCCTTGATTACAGCTTTGCACACTCTTGGCATTCTATCAACCAGCTTCATGAGGTAGTCACCTGGAATGCACATGAATTAACAGTTGTGCCTTCTTAAAAGTTAATTTGTGGAATTTCTGTCCTTAATGTGTTTGAGCCAATCAGTTGTGTTGTGACAAGGTAGKKGTGRTATACAGAAGACARSCCTATTTGGTAAAAGACCAAGTCCATATTATAGCAAGAACAGCTCAAATAAGCTGTTTACTTCAAGACATGAAGGTCAGTCAATAGGGAACATTTCAAGAACTTTGAAAGTTTCTTCAAGTGCAGTCGCAAAAACCATCAAGCGCTATGATGAAACTGGCTCTCATGAGAACCGCCACAGGAATGGAAGATCCAGGGTTACCTCTGCTGCAGAGGATAAGTTCATTAGAGTTACCAGCCTCAGAATTTGCAGCCCAAATAAATGCTTCAGAGTTCAAGTAACAGACACATCTCAACATCAACTGTTCAGAGGAGGCTGCGTGAATCAGGCCTTCGGGGTCGAACTGCTGCAAAGAAACCACTACTAAAGGACACCAATAATAAGAAGAGACTTGCTTATGCCAAGAAACACGAGCAATGAATATTAGACAGGTAGAAATTTGTCCTTTGGTCTGGAGTCCTAATTTGAGATTTTTGGTTCCAACCGCCGTGTCTGTGTGAAACGCGGTGTGGGTGAACGGATGATCTCTGCATGTGTATTTCCACCGTAAAGAATGGAGGAGGTGGTGTGATGGTGTGGGGATGCATTGCTGGTGACACTGTCTGTGATTTATTTAGATTTCAAGGCACACTTAACCAGCATGGCTACCACAGCATTCTGCAGTTATACGCCATCCCATCTGGTTTGGGCTTAGTGGGACTATCGTTTGTTTTTCAACAGAACAATAACCCAACACACGTCCAGGCTGTGTAAGGGCTATTTGACCAAGAAGGAGAGTGATGGAGTGCTGCATCAGATGACCTGGAAACCACAATCCCCCGACCTCAACCCAATTGAGATGGTTTGGGATGAGTTGGACTGCAGAGTGAAGGAATAGCAGCCAACAAGTGCTCAGCATATGTGGGAACTCCTTCAAGACTGTTGGAAAAGCATTCCAGGTGAAGCTGGTTGAGAGAATGCCAAGAGTGCACAAAGCTGTCATCAAGGCAAAGGGTGGCTATTTKAAGAATCTCAAATAAAATATATGTTTTGATTTGTTTTACACTTTTTTGGTTTCTACATGATTCCCTATGTGTTATTTCATAATTTTGATGTATTCACCACTTTTCTACAATGTAGAAAATAGTAAAAATAAAGAAAAACCCTTTAATGAGTAGGTGTTCTAAAACTTTTGACCGGTAGTGTAATTCATATGGAAACGGCCCAAGTTCCTTGTTATGGAGTAGCTAGCTAGCTAACGAGATAGTCTATCAGACAAGAACAGTTGTGTGTCATGGTAAATATGGGCAGCGCTCACAACGCATCAACCTCAGCTGTCACTTTCTCTAGCTAGCCATACAGACCAGCTAACCAGCCACCAAAATGAAGTCTAGAGTAATTTGTGTTTATCTGTTTGGCTTCGGTTATGGTTTGTCATCTTTGCTAGGTGAAGATATTCATAGGCTATACGTTGCCTCGTTTTCCATTTATTTGACAGCTTAGCTGTCGACTTAGGGTACTAGATGCCCACGCAGTGGAGTTCATATGATGAGTTGGATATTTGTTTACGTAGCCAGCTAACAAGTTGCTTGTTTTGTCCAGTTTCTACCGATGCAATTCATTTGGAAGCTGTCTCAGCCGCGTAAGTAATCAGCTAACATTTGACGGACTAGTTAGTCTGTCAGGCAAAAAAKAGTTGATTAGAAGAGAGAGAGAGATTGTGCGTGGAATGGGAGGCGTGTCACACAATTTATTATGGAAGCCCCTTATTAGGAAGAGAGTATGTGTATGGTTGTGAAAAATAAAGAAAGAGAGGAAGGAGGAGAGAGACTGTGAGAGAGGTTATGTTTCTGACTGCAATTGTATCCTATTTGTTGCTCCTCTCCCTCTGTTCCTCTGGGTCAGTGAAAATGAAAGAAGTGATGTGGAGAGTCAGGGCTCAGCAGCAAAAGGCAGAGAGGAATAGGAGTTAGAGATGGAGGGATAGAGATGTGGAGGGAGAGAGTGAAGAGGAGGAAGAGGATGAAGTAGAGGGAGAGGAGGAAGCAGAGGGAGAGGAGGAAGCAGAGGGTGAGGAGGAGGAAGAGGGAAAGCACACCCGAGAGGGGAGCCTACTTTTCCATGGCGTGTGTCTTCCCTAAGTCCCACCATTCACCCTCGTACCACACAGCCTGGGCCTAAAGTGACAGTGGTTTTGGAGTTGTTTTTAAAAGTGGTAGGAACTTTTATCTGTTCCAGAGCTTGTAATGGATTACAACAACGAATGGGCGGGATTGACCATCGAACAGAAAATGGTGGAAGTATGTGCTTTGGGGATGCTCAACATTGCCATCATAAAAGCATACATTGTGTGGGGGACCCTGCAAAGGTCCCCTCCCAGAAACCGTAGGCAATGGTCCCTGAAAGCATTGAAAATGCAGATTGTGCATTCACTTTGGGATATGGCTACAGTGGCAGGAAGAAAGGAGCCAAGACTGTGGCACCAGGACTTGTGGACCAAGTTGTAACTTTATTTGAAAGCAGGTGAAGTTTGAAGGGCACGAGAGGGTGTGTGGTCTGCATCCGGAGTGGACCCAGGGCAAAGAGTAGGAGATGTGTGGAAACTTCCTTTGGGTGCTCTACGTGCTTTGTGCCACTTTGCAGAAGTTCCGTGACGTTGTAGGCTAACTGCAAACACTAAAGTGACAGTGTGAAATATGAATTTGTCCTACAAATCTTTTGTCTCTGAACAGCTGTTGTGTTTTGTATCTTCTCTCTTTATCTGCCTCTATCTAATACTTGCTGCATTTACTGAATTGTCAAAGTAGGCTATTATTTCTACATTTTGTTTCAAACCTGAGCTGTGTTCAAATACTCATACTAACCGCACTAACTAATATTTGTGATGTAAATTGAGTATGTAGTATGCTTATTGGTCATAATATGGATATAGATAGTATGCCAAAGGTTCCCGGATGTCCTACTACATTCACCAAAATACGAAGTATATAAGCACTGAAACTATTTCTGTGCTTTTAGGGCCCATAATGCAATTCTTCAGAAAATGGGAGTGGCTTCACAACATTTTCAGATTTGAAGAAAATGGTGGAAAATATGCAGCCCTAGTCCGGCGAGAGCTGATACAAATTCATTGCTTTAACTAATTACAGTGATCCCTCGCCACTTCGCGGTTCACTTATCGCGGATTCGCTATTTCGCGGATTTTCATAATGCATTTTTTTTTTTTTTTTGGTGCATTGTGCTCTGCATTCTGATTCGCTAAAAACTCACTCCCGCTTCTTGTATCAAAACATGCTACGAATTGTGCTATCATTTTGTCGTCTCGTGCAGTTATGTGTACGTACATAAAACAGCTTGGCAAATTTACATTAAGTTGGCCAAATTATCTTGTAATTTCGAACATCTCCTAAACCCATAATGTCGACGAAACGGCCTACACGTGAGTCACTGTATTTGTATACATGTAATAGTTGCTAATTGTAAAAAAAAAAAAAGTTTTCTATTTCGCGGATTTCACTTATCGCGGGTCATTTTCGGAACGTAACCCCCGCGATAAACGAGGGATTACTGTATAACAAATGTTAAAATGTTGAGCAATGTAATAAAGTAATGACTCTTCAAATACGTTACATTACGTTGGCTGACAATTTGTTAGCTACACTAGCCTTACAAACTGCATAGCATATTACAGCTGTTACTTGTATCTACTGGACTAGCTAGTACTTTGTTAGCTATGCTAGCAAAAAGTTGCATAGCAACAGCATCAACTTCTGGTAGACAGGCGAAGCGCTAGTATAGTCAAATAAAATGAAATCATAGTATATATACTCAGCAAAAAAAGAAACGTCCCTTTTTCAGGACCCAGTCTTTCAAAGATATTTCGTAAAAATCCAAATAACTTCACAGATCTTCACTGTAAAGGCTTTAAACATTGTTTCCATGCTTGTTCAATGAACCATAAACAATTAATGAACATGCACCTGTGAAATGGTCGTTAAGACACTAACAGCTTACAGACGGTAGGCAATTAAGGTCACAGTTATGAAAACGTAGGACACTAAAGAGGCCTTTCTACGGACTCTGAAAAACACCAAAAGAAAGATGCCCAGGGTCCCTGCTCATCTGCTTGAACGTGCCTTAGGCATGCTGCAATGAGGCATTATGACTGCAGATGTGGCCAGGGCAATAAATTGCAATGTCCGTACTGTGAGACGCGTAAGACAGCCCTACAGGGAGACAGGACGGGGCGGTGTGTCACAGCATCGTCGAACTGAGCTTGTTGTCATTGCAGGCAATCTCAACGCTGTGCGTTACAGGGAAGACATCCTCCTCCCTCATGTGGTACCCTTCCTGCAGGCTCATCCTGACATGACCCTCCAGCATGACAATGCCACCAGCCATACTGCTCGTTCTGTGCGTGATTTCCTGCAAGACAGGAATGTCAGTGTTCTACCATGGCCAGCGAAGAGCCCGGATCTCAATCCCATTGAGCACGTCTGGGACCTGTTGGATCGGAGGGTGAGGGCTAGGGCCATTCCCCCCAGAAATGTCCGGGAACTTGCAGGTGCCTTGGTGGAAGAGTGGGGTAACATCTCACAGCAAGAATTGGCAAATCTGGTGCAGTCCACGAGGAGGAGATGCACTGCAGTACCTAATGCAGCTGGTGGCCACACCAGATACTGACTGTTACTTTTGATTTTGACCCCCTCTTTGTTCAGGGACACATTATTCCATGTCTGTGGAACTTGTTCTGTTTACGTCTCAGTTGAATCTTATTATGTTCATACAAATATTTACACTTGTTAAGTTTTCTGTTAAAAACGCAGTTGACAGTGGGAGGACGTTTCTTTTTTTGCTGACTTTAGTATGTAGTATATTCTGATTAAGTGTATAGTATACATTATGTTAGTATGGGTATTCTAACACAGCTCTGGTCTGTACTTAATCTTATTGAGAGAGGTTACCTACATTTTGAAATAGTCTCTGCATAGTTGTTGCTTTTTTACAGAAGTAAGAATCGTTGTCAATCCAATAGCCTACAGTACTTTGTGTGGGTTTTTGAAATACTTTCTGAATATTTTTATTTATTTATATGTAAATAATATGGTACATTTTAAATGGGTAATTTAGTCAAAATTACTATAATTTAAATACTCTAGGGTGCTTTGTGTTAATCGTTTTTTGATAGTGTCTTTACACAATGGAAGACTAAATKAGTGTTATTCCTATTGACATGAATGTGGTATCATATTAAAGAAGATGTTGTGCTCTTTAAAACTAAGTTAACTTGTTATTGTCATTTGTTCTTTGTTTTTGTGTTATGTCTGTTTGTTTGAAATGTGTGAGAATGAGCTTTATCTTGAAAATTCTCAGTAATCTACAGCAGCATTCTAGAATTATATTGGGGTCTAAAGGGTTAAATAACATTCTTAGAACTTTCTTTGAACATTACTAATGTTGACTTGTTTTTTATGGAAAGTTTTCTTAATGTTCTGAGAATGACTTTAAATGTAACTATGAGGAAACCTGTAGAAAACGTTATGCTAAGGTACTGAAATTCCCACAGAAGAACGTTGTTCCTTAACATTCTCTAAATGTTCTGAGAACATGACTTTAAATAGAACCATGAGGAAACCTGTGAAAAACGTCATGCTAAGGTACTGAAATTCCCACAGAAGAGCGTTCTTAACGTTCTGAGAACACGACTGTAAATAGAACCACGAGGAAACCTGTAGGAAGCGTTATGCTGAAGTACTGAAATGACCACCTAAGAAACATATGGTTCTTAGAATGTTATGTGCTTGCTGAGTAACCTGCACCATTTCCAGGACATTGTGGGAAGGTTGTATGCAAATTAACTATATGACAACCACGTTTTCACCAAGCTCTAAGAAACATATGGTTCTTAGAACGTTATGTGCTAGCTGGGTCCCAACTCCAGAATTCTGTTGGATAATTAGTGAATGCTGTATTATACCTCCTCCTCTGTTTTCTCCTACCCTCCCACCTTCCCTCCCTCCGCCACCTCACATCTCTCTACAAAGGCACCTCTAAAGCGGAGCTAATGTTTATTCCCATCTTGTTTTAGTTGATAGTTAATTAGGCGGTCGAGCCTGTTTTCCCCCCTCTCTGATTTCAGGCGGCGGGAGCTAGACGGCGTTGAAGCTTGTCAGTGGCACGCCGCGGCGCCGGCATTAGCGTCGGGGCTGTTATTTCACTCCTGTATGTCTTTCCCTGCCACCCGCCGCCGCACTCCAGGAGGTGATATTTAACTCCGCTAGCCCCCTCGAGTCCTGCCTGTCTGCCGGAATGTCACTGTCGGGCCTTCATACATTATAACAGGCCTAAATAGCATCGCTACGCTAGCATCACACCCCACTGCCAGCCAATAGTTTGGGAGGGGAGAACAGGTGAGACGAGGAGACAAGGATGTTGTCTTTGGTTGAGTCTTAATTCTCCACCCTTGCACACTCCTCGTCATGGACTTTAGTAAAAAGCATGTGATTGGTGTAAGCGTTGGCTGGAGTGAGTTTCCACCATTGTTAAATCCATGTGTGAAAGTGTACACTTTGGGAGAAGGGTGGAGAATCGGGATGCAGCACATGCCTTTATAGAATGCAGTATGGTCAGATGATTGAGATGACATGATTGAGACTGTGGTATTTCATTTACCTAGGAGGCACATGACAGAAATAAATACATAGGCCTGATTTTACAGTTTAGCAGACACTCTTATTCAGAGCGACTTACAGGAGCAATTGGGGTTAAGTGCCTTGCTCAAGGGCACATTGACAGATTTCTCACCTATTCGGCTTAGGTATTCGAACCAGCAACCTTTCGGTTACTGGCCCAACGCTCCTAACCACTAGGCTACCTGCCGCCCCGACAAAAATGAGACAGCCTACAGGTAAGGAGGTCAGAGACAAGACAAAATGGCTGATTGTAGACTACAGGAAAAGGGGTTCCGAGCATGCCTCCATTCACATCGACAGGGCTGTAGTGGAGCGGGTTGAGCTTCAAGTTCCTTGGCATCCACATCACTAAGAAACTATCATGGTCCAAACACACCAAGACAGTTGTGAAGATTCCCCCTCAGGGTAATGAAAAGATTTGGCAAGTTCTACAGCTGCACCATCGAGAGTAGAGGTCGACCGAATATGATTTTTCAACGCCGATACCGATTATTGGAGGACCAAAAAAAGCCGATACCGATTAATCGGCCGATTTAAAAATATATATATTTATTTTATTTCTTATTTTATTTGTAATAATGACAATTACAACAATACTGAATGAACACTTATTTTAACTTAATATAATACATCAATAAAATCAATTTAGCCTCAAATAAATAATGAAACATGTTCAATTTGGTTTAAATAATGCAAAAACAAAGTGTTGGAGAAGAAAGTAAAAGTGCAATATGTGCCATGTAAAAAAGCTAACGTTTAAGTTCCTTGCTCAGAACATGAGAACATATGAAAGCTGGTGGTTCCTTTTAACATGAGTCTTCAATATTCCCAGGTAAGAAGTTTTAGGTTGTAGTTATTACAGGAATTATAGGACTATTTCTCTCTATACCATTTGTATTTCATATACCTTTGAATATTGGATGTTCTTATAGGCACTATAGTATTGCCAGTGTAACAGTATAGCTTCCGTCCCTCTCCTCGCCCCTACCTGGGCTCGAACCAGGAACACATCAACAACAGCCACCCTCAAAGCATCGTCACCCATCGCTCCACAAAAGCCGAGCAAGGGAAACAACTACTTCAAGATCTCAGAGCGAGTGACGTCACCAATTGAAACGCTATTAGTGCGCACCCCGCTAACTAGCTAGCCATTTCACATCGGTTACACCAGCCTAATCTCGGGAGTTGATAGGATTGAAGTCATAAACAGCTCAATGCTTGAAGCACAGTGAAGAGCTGCTGGCAAACGCACGAAAGTGCTGTTTGAATGAATGCTTACGAGCCTGCTGCTGCCTACCACCGCTCAGTCAGACTGCTCTATCAAATATCAAAATCATAGACTTAATTATAATATAAGGGGTTATACAGAAATATGAGCCTTAGGTCATTAATATGGTCGAATCCGGAAAATATCATTTCGAAAACAAAACGTTTATTCTTTCAGTGAAATACGGAAGCATTCCGTATTTTGTCTAACGGGTGGCATCCATAAGTCTAAATATTCCTGTTACATTGCACAACCTTCAATGTTATGTCATAATTATGTACAATTCTGGCAAATGAATTACGGTCTTTGTTAGGAATAAATGGTCTTCACACAGTTCACAACGAGCCAGGCGACCCAAACTGCTGCATATACCCTGACTGCTTGCACGGAACCCAAGAGAAGTGACAAAATTTCCCTAGTTAAAATAAATGTATGTTAGCAGGCAATATTAACTAAATATGCAGTTTTAAAAATATATACTTGTGTATTGATTTCAAAGAAAGGCATTGATGTTTATGGTTAGGTACACATTGGTGCAACGACAGTGCTTTTTTCGCGAATGCGCTTGTTAAATCATCACCCGTTTGGTGAAGTGGGCTGTGATTCGATGAGAAATTAACAGGCACCACATCGATTATATGCAACGCAGGACAAGCTAGATAACTAGTAATATCTAGTAATATCTATAACTAGTGATTATGTTAAGATGGATTGTTTTTTATATTAATGCTAGCTAGCTAGTTTTTATTATTTAATGCTAGCTAGCAACTTACCTTAGCTTCTTGCTGCACTCACGTAACAGGTAGTCAGCCTGCCACGCAGTCTCCTTGTGGAGTGCAATGTAATCGGCCACAATTGGTGTCCAAAAATTCCGATTACCGATTGTTATGAAAACTTGAAATCGGCCCTAATTAAATCGGTGTTTCCGATTAATCGGTCGACCACTAATCGAGAGCATCCTGACTGATGGCATCTGCTTGGTATCCGACTCGAAGGCGCTACAGAGGGTAGTGCATACGGCCCAGCACATCACTGGGGCCATGCCTGCCTACTTCCATCCAGGACCTCTATACCAGGCGGTGTCAAAGGAAGGCCCTAAAAATGGTCAAATACTCCAGCCACCCTTGTCATAGACTGTTCTCTCTGCTACCATACAGCAAGTGGTACCGGTGTTAAGTGTTAAACAATTCTAGATCCAAAAGGCTCCTTAACAGCTTCTATCCCCAAGCCATAAGACTGCTAAACAGTTAATCAAATGGCTACCCGAACTATTTGCATTGACCCCCTTTTTTACGCTGCTGCTACTCGCTGTTTATTATCTATGCATAATCACTTTACCCCTAGCTACATGTACATACCTCAATTACCTCTACTAACCTGTACCTCCACACATTGACTCGGTACCAGTACCAGCTGTATATAGCTTCGTTATTGTTATGTTGTGTTGACTTTTTTTCCAGACTTTATTGAATTAAATTTTTTATTTWAAAAAATTGCTAATATTTTCGTTCTTTAAAAAAAACTGCTTGTAAGTAAGCATTTCACGGTAAGGTCTACACCAGTTTTTATTTCAGCTCGTGACAAATTAAATTAGATTTTGAAAAAGCGAGTGCAGTACTATTTCAGTTTATCTGACTCGTTTATCATTTTCACAGTTAAGAACAAAATGTATTTGTTACCTCATACTGCCCCTAATGTTCACCTACAGCAATATTCTTCAGCAACACAATGAGTAAACACTACAGAAAATGTTTATTTATTAATATCATTTTTATGATTATTTTCTCTCTACTGAGGGAGGGAGGCCAAACTTAAAATATACAGTACCAGTAAAAAGTTTGGACACCAGTTGGTATACTCATTTAAGGGTTTTTCTGTATTTGTACCATTTTCTACATTGTAGAATAATAGTGATGACATAAAAACTATGAAATAACAGATGGAATCATGTAGTAACCAAAAAAGTGTTAAACAAATCTAAATATATTTTATATTTGAGATGCTTCAAAGTTGCCTCCCTTTGCTTTGATTACAGCTTTTCACACTTGGCATTCTCTCAACCAGCTTCATGGGTAGTCACCTGGAATGCATTTCAATTACAGGTGTGCCTTGTTAAAAGTTAATTCGTGGAATTTCTTTCCTTCTTAATGCGTTTCAGCCAATCAGTTGTGTTGTGACAAGGTAGGGTTGGTATCAGGGGCGAAAATCTGATATCAACTTGGAGGGACAATTACATTACATTTTCTCAAGAGCAATTCCTGAGGGGGACACCAAAAGTAGTGCTGTAACACATAGCCTACGTGTAATATGTTAAATGTATATTGAGAACCATAATTCCTACAACTGAATAATTGATAGGTACAGTAGTTAACTGAAGGGTTTAACCAACTTGTTCAAATGTTTAAATCATTATAATACTACTATTAATAATAGTTTAGCATTGCTCCTTACCAGTCCAGTATGTATGCAGGTATTCGTACTTACAACTAGCAATATCAAGAAAGGCCAGTAGGTAGCAATGGTACTGTACACTGTATGGGTGTAGTTTTCATAAATACAATGAACATGGTGTGATCTCATCTAAAATAATCTCCATTGAGACACATCACAAAGTTAGTCTCCGTATTGAATTGACCTTTTAATTTGACTTTTTCTGATACATTTATATAGTCATTAAATGTGCCACTGGCCTGAGTTACTACAATATCTTTACAAGAACAAAAAGCTTAAAATAAGTACAGTTTAAACGCAAAATAACTACTTCAATGAAAAACCCAAATAAATCAACAAAATATCCTTCAGTCAGTGTCTCAACTCTTCAACAGCAGCTATGGACAAGTATGTCGCACAAAGTATGCAATTTTAAATAAAATAACATGAAATAAATATTTGTAAGTGTACTGTTCGTGTACTGTCATGTACTAAAAACTACTCTCCTCTAGGCTGCTTAGTACCCGCTCATACTGCCCTAGCACAGCTCTAATAGCAGTATTCCGCCACCAGTCCACCTTGTTGGACATAGGGGTTTCCGGGTGGGCAGATGTGTTTCTTTGGACGTGGCAATTGATTCAAACATGCTCTTAAACTTTCCTGACTGGCCATAGAGGACACCTAACTGATGGACCAAGAAAGGGAATCCCGGATCAGTGTGGGAGGCTGAGCAGCCAGCCTGTGTAATCAGTTTACACGAGTGTGCCTCCACAATGGACATAGAGGGCTAATGGCTGCTGCCTTCTCACAATTGCCTGTGCCTGTGTATTTTCCTGCCATGTTTGAGGCACCATCGTAACTCTGCCCACGTAAGCCGACATGGGCAAATTGAGCCTCAACAACACTTCATTTGCCACTTTCGCAATGCCCTCGCTGTTGTCTCCGACACCCTGTAAAGCCCAATAAACTCCTCGTGAGGGACAAGGTCATGGTCAACATAATGCAAAAAGACACTCTCCTGTTCAGCCCCAGAGACATCTTGAGTACCATCAACAATTAATAAAAAAATTGTACAATCGGAAGAGGACCTAATCTCAGCTGCAATGCCTCGAATGATTGTATTGGCCATGATGTTCAGAATTTCATTCTGTGCTTTGGGGCTCTTGAAACGTCAACACTCTGTTGGCAAGAGTTTGCCGGTTCAAAAATTGTGGGTGTGGCTGATATGGGTTTTGTGCCATCACTGAGGTAACTGGACAATGCTGTGCCACTGTCCCTATACTGGTGCTGCTGGCAACAAGGGTGACACCTGGTCCTGCCGTGGCTGTGACATTGTTCTCTGAAGTCTCTCTCCCTGGCTCTTTCCTTTCACCACCCTCACAGACTCAGTCTGTCTCCTAGAAAAGAAATAAGGTGTTTGCCGTACTCCTAACTACCGGTACCCAAAACTACACAATTAATCACAACAGCAATACCATTGCCATAAACAAATCTTAGTTTAGTCATCAGTTTAAGTTGAGACGGGGGTATCCATGGCATTTTCCAATTATGTCCCTATTTTACAAGTAAAAAAAATTGAGAACCTTTCATAATGTTGCCAACAAAGACTCAACAAACTTACCTGAGACTCCTGTCTCTGCCAGTCGGTCCCTGCCTATCTGTCCCCAGCTCTGCTGTCTGTGTGCATCTGTTGCCTGCTCTGCCTAATGACATATTGTGAACATTCCATTAGCATTTCACTTCTTTCTTATGAACATTTTAATCAACTCGTTCTTTGAGATATTAGGCTACTAGAGTTTCTTACTTTGCGTTTTGGTGTACTGAAAAATACTCTGATGTCCGTCTTTTTACTTTTTTTTGCCATTTTTCTACCTGGCTGGCTGGCCGGTCTAGCTGCACACACACACATTTACACAACATATGCTACAACCTTTTCTAATTTTAATATAGTTTGTTTCATATTGGCTGGCTTCCAACAATAGCTGAATTTGTAAAGCTAGCGAGCACCAACATCCGTTTCTGTGGTGTTTGCTATAATCAAAAAAAAAAAAGGTGAATAAATAAATGTAAAAAGTTCACTAGCGACAATTTAGCTTTTTGCAACGAGACCATTAAATATATTTAAGACAATGGTATAAGAGAGTGTAGTTCTGTTCAGTTTGGACTTCAGTTTATATTGCTAACTTATCACAGGGACTTTGAAGCACTAAAGCTGCATGCTGATCTTGGAATAAATTGACGATAGCAAAGATTCCATCTTTGACGACGCCACATTAATGGAATAGGTACTAGCTAGCTTGCTAGTTAATGTTTGCTTTAGTTTGCGCGCTAGCTCTGCAAATTCAGCTAGTGTGTGAACCTGCCAACATAAAAATGTAAACATTGCTATGGCGCGATTTTTGACTGGATTAACCTCACGTCAGTTACGTACATGTGCCTTTCGGACAGTAGATACGAACCCTCTATTACCTTGCCAGCTAAAGAACTGGCAGTGGATCAAACCATTGTGAGGCAAAGGGCGGGGTGGTCGCAATCCTTTGAAACTTAAAAAGGCGCTATTAAGTGTCTATAATCAGCACAACTGCTTTCATTGCGTATTATTAATATTATTGAAATTACATAGTTATGTTTACAGTGATAGATTGGGGGGGACAAATCATATTTTTCCCAGGATGGGGGGGTCGTGTCCCCCCCGTCCCCCCTGGGATTTCCGCCTATGGTTGGTATACAGAAGATAGCCCTACTTGGTAAAAGACCAAGTCCATATTATGGCAAGAACAGCTCAAATAAGACAGTGCATCATTACTTTAAGACATGAAGGTCAGTCAATCCGGAAAATGTCCAGAACTTTGAACGTTTTTTCAAGTGCAGTCGCAAAAACCATTACGCGCTATGATGAAAGTGGTTCTGATGAGGACCGTCACAGGAAAGGAAGACCCAGAGTTACCTCTGCTACAGAGGATACGTTCATAAGAGTTACCAGCCTCAGAAATTTCAGCCCAAATAAATGCTTCACAGAGTTCAAGTAACAGACACATCTCAACATCAACTGTTCACTGGAGACTGCGTGAATCAGGCCTTCATGGTTAAATTGCTGCAAAGAAACCACTACTAAAGGACATCAATAAGAAGAAGAGACTTGCTTAGGCCAAGAAACAAGAGCAATGGACATTAGACCGGTGGAAATCAGTCCTTTGGTCGGATGAGTTTTTTGTTTCCAACCGCTGTGTCTTTGTCAGATGCAGAGTAAGTGAACAGATGTTCTCCACATGTTTGGTTCCCACCGTGAAGCATGGAGGAGGTGGTGTGACGGTGTGGGGGTTCTGTCTGTGATTTATTTAGAATTCAAGGCAGCATGGCTACCACATTTGTTGTTCAACAGGACAATGACCAAACACACCTCCAGGCTGTGTAAGAGCTATTTGACCAAGGAGGAGAGTGATGGAGTGCTGCATCATCCGACCTCAACCCAATTTGAGATGGTTTGGGATGAGTTCGACCACAGAGTGAAGGAAAAGCAGCCAACAAGTGCTCGTCATATGTGGGAACTCTTTCAAGACTGTTGGAAAAGCATTCCAGGTGAAGCTGGTTGAGAGAATGCCAAGTGTGCAATGCTGTCCTCAAGGCAAAGGGTGGCTACTTTGAAGAATCTCAAATATAAAATATATTTTGATGTAACACTTTTTTTGGTTACTACATGATTCTGTATGTGTCATTTCATAGTTTTGATGTCTTCACTATTATTCTAAAATGTAGAAAAACACTAGAATGAGGAGGTGTGTCCAAACTTTGGACTAATACTGTATGCATCAAGTTACCACACACGCATGAGCGCACACACAAACACACGCACCCGTTGACACCAACTAGTGCACACACACATGAGCACACAAACACAC
Source organism: Salvelinus sp. IW2-2015 (assembly GCF_002910315.2). Lineage (NCBI taxonomy): Eukaryota > Metazoa > Chordata > Actinopteri > Salmoniformes > Salmonidae > Salvelinus > Salvelinus sp. IW2-2015. Next base: position 297,801 of record NW_019942584.1, on the reverse strand, counting down.
ACACACCCACACGAGTGCACGCACACTCAAGCGTGCACACACACACCTCCCTGCAGTGTCTATTAGAGATCTCTCCCCAGCTAAAAGACTCAGTGCAGCATGAATGACCGATGACCCTCTTCCTGCTTATTCTCCCCCTAATGGATGCGTACAGGCAGAGACTCACTCATCAGCGCCTCATATCAATTTGCCCATGCTGCAGCGGCGTCACGCCACATGTAGCCGCTCCGTGGGGAACGAGCTAGATCTAACCGGTGTAAAGACGAACTCTAGAGGCGGCTCCTTGCTTTAATGTGAACAAATGTGTTGTGCAACGGTGGCGGCCAAGCAGATGCATGTGTTTTATATCATGGCAGGCGACGTTAGTCGACATGATCTCATTTCAAAATACGCTCAGGTAGCGGTTGTGACAGCGGGGGGAATTTGTGCCCGTTCGAGCAGATGGGATGTACTGTAGTCAGCCTGCAGGGAGGACTGCCAGGTAGACTCACCCAGCAGAGAGGAGGAGGAGAGAAGAAACGAGGGAGGAGGGAGGAGAGGAATACTCTAGTAGCAACTCCAGCCCTTGGCCATGAGAACAAAGACAACAGTTTATTGCTTTGATAAATCATGTTGGTGCTGATGTTGCACTGCTGGCGATACTCCTCAGGGTTCTGATCGGGTTAAAAATGAATGATCTTGATTATTAGGCCTGTATCACTATAGGTGGGTATCAATATACTGATTCACAGATGGAAATTATACATATGTGTCATGCTAACATCCCTGTATCGGTACATATCGTGTATCATTCAACAAATGTACTCAATAAATTGTACCTTCACTCATCAATAAATCATAATGCACTATGTATGATTCATGACAACATTTGAGCATTGCTAATCTACAGTACAATGTTTTAGCTCCTAGTGGATCAAAGGGCCTTTGCAGTGCTTCTTCCTAGAAATCTAGCCTGGTCCCAGATCTGTCTGGGCTGTCTGCAAGGACCATGACAGTTGGCAAGACGGCACAAACAGATCTGTACCTAGGCTAAGCAAAATCTTATTCTTTAAACCTTTTCATGACATCATTCCATGTGGTTCTTATTGTCTTTATATCCCGTGATTTTTTTTATTGGGCCCTGTCCAGTAATAACTTATATTAGATTTTTTAATAGCACACGGTCAATCAGTCCAACCCCAGAATCCCACATTAACTTAATTTTAGGCCTCAATCTTTATGGTTTTTAGACTATTTAAATCAATTGTTCATGACTTTGGTTACAGTATGCGTTTGGGTGCTGACCAAAAACACTGTCTTAAGGTGCTTTAGTTAAATAGTCATACAATCGATGACAACCATAATAGCGCTATTTGTAGTATTTAATCTTCACATTTTTAACTATAAGAAGCTATTGAATGGCAGAACTGTGACATACAGTGCATTTGGAAAGTATTTTATTCTAAAATTGATTAAATAAAAACATTTCCTCATCAATCTAGACACATTACCCCATAATGACAAAGCGAAACTAGGTTTAGAAATGTTGGCCTTTTTTTTTTACAAATAAAAAACATACCTTATTTACATAAGTATTCAGACCCTTTGCTATGAGACTCGAAATTGAGCTCTGGTGCATCCTGTTTCCATTGATCATCCTTGATGTTTCTACAACTTGATTGGAGTCCACCTGTGGAAAATTCAATTGATTGGACATGATTTCGAAAGGCACACACCTGTTTATATAAGGTCCCACAGATGTCAGAGCAAAAACCACGCCGTGAGATCGTAGGAATTGTCCATAGAGCTCCGAGACAGGATTGGAAGAAGTTTCAAATGGAAGAAGTGTGGAACCACGAAGACAAACTGAGCAATCGGGGGGAAAAGGGCCTTGGTCAGGGAGTTGACTAAGAAGCCGATGGTCACTCTGACAGAGCTCCAGAGTTCCTCTGTGGAGATTGGAGAACCTTCCAGAAGGACAACCATCTCTGCAGCACTCCACCAATCAGTAAAAGGCACATGACAGCCCGTTTGGAGTTTGCCAAAAGGCACGTAAAGACTCCCAGACCATGATTCTCTGGTCTGATGAAACCAAGATTGAGCTCTTTGGCCTGAATGCCAAGCATCATGTCTGGCGGAAACCTGGCACCATCCCTACGGTGAAGCATGGTGGTGGCAGCATGCTGTGGGGATGTTTTTTAGCGGCAGGGACTGGGAGACAAGTCAAGATCGAGGCAAAGTACAGAGGGCTCCTTGATGAAAACCTGCTCCAGAGTGCGCAGGACCTCAGACTAGGGTGAAGGTTCACCATACAACAGGACAACGACCCTAAGAACACAGTCAAGACAATGCAGGAATGGCTTCGGGACAAGCCTCAATGTCCTTGAGTGGCACAGCCAGAACCTGGACTTGAACCCGATCGAACATCTCTGGAGAGACCTGAAAATAGCTGTGCATCAACGCTCTCCATCCAATCTGACAGAGCTTGAGAGTATCTGCAGAGAAGAATGGGAGAAACTTCCTAAATACAGGTGTGCCAAGCTTGTAGCGTAATACCCAAGAAGACTCTAGGCTGTAATTGCTGCCAAAGGTGCTTCAACAAAGTACTGGGTAAAGGGTCTGAATACTTATGGAAATTAGATATATAAGTTAATTATTTTTTATACATTTGCAAAAAAATCGAACTTGTTTTTGCTTGGTCATTATGGGGTATTGTGTGTAGATTGAGGGGAAAAATGATTTAATACATTTTAGAGTACGGCTATAACATGTGGGAAAAGTCAAGGGATCTGAATACTTTCGGAATGCACTGTATCCTTGGACATGAAAATAAAGCCTCATTGTCTGAATGTGGATTGGATAGAAAGTCATCTGGATAAAAAAGGGGAAGACATTCTATGTCATGAAATATGGCTTTTAACAAACCAGTCACAATTCAACGGCTCAGACACGAGGTATGTGGCAGGGTCTACAGTCAATCACGGATTACAAAAAGAAAATCAGCCCCGTCGCGGACCAGGATGTCTTGCTCCCAGACAGACTAAACAACTTCTTTGCCCGCTTTGAGGACAATACAGTGCCACTGACACGGCCCGCTACCAAAACCTGCGGACTCTCCTTCACTGCAGCCGACGTGAGTAAAACATTTAAACGTGTTAACCCTCGCAAGGCTGCAGGCCCAGATGGCATCCCCAGCCGCGTCCTCAGAGCATGCGCAGACCAGCTGGCTGGTGTGTTTACGGACATAATCAAACCTTATCCCAGTCTGCTGTTCCCACATGCTTCAAGAGGGCCACCATTGTTCCTGTTCCGTCATCATGAAGTGCTTTGAGAGACTAGTCAAGGACAATATCACCTCCACCCTACCTGACACCCTAGATCCACTCCAATTTGCTTACCGCCCCAATAGGTCCAAAGACGACGCAATCGCAACCACACTGCCCTAACCCATCTGGACAAGAGGAATACCTATGTGAGAATGCTGTTCATCGACTACAGCTCAGCATTTAACACCATAGTACCCTCCAAACTCGTCATCAAGCTCGAGACCCTGGGTCTCAACCCTGCCCTGTGCAACTGGGTACTGGACTTCCTGACGGGCCGCCCCCAGGTGGTGAGGGTAGGTAACAACATCTCCACCCCGCTGATCCTCAACACTGGGGCCCCACAAGGGTGCGTTCTGAGCCCTCTCCTGTACTCCCTGTTCACTCACGACTGCGTGGCCATGCACGCCTCCAACTCAATCATCAAGTTTGCAGACGACACTACAGTGGTAGGCTTGATTACTAACAACGACGAGACGGCCTACAGGAAGGAGGTGAGGGCCCTCGGAGTGTGGTATCAGGAAAATAACCTTACACTCAACGTCAACAAAACAAAGGAGATAATCGTGGACTTCAGGAAACAGCAGAGGGAGCACCCCCCTATCCACATCGACGGGACAGTAGTGGAGAGGGTAGTAAGTTAAGTTCCTCTGCGTACACATCACGGACAAACTGAATTGGTCCAACCACACAGACAGCGTGGTGAAGAAGGAGGCTGAAGGAATTCGGCTTGTCACCAAAAGCACTCACAAACCTTTACAGATGCACAATCGAGAGCATCCTGTCGGGCTGTATCACCGCCTAGTATGGCAACTGCTCTGCCCACAACCGTAAGGCTCTCCAGAGGGTAGTGAGGTTTGCACAACGCATCACCGGGGGCTAACTACCTGCCCTCCACCCGATGTCACAGGAAGGCCATAAAGATCATTAAGGACAACAACCACCCGAGCCACTGCCTGTTCACCCCGCTATCATCCAGAAGGCGAGGTCAGTACAGGTGCATCAAAGCAGGGGCCGAGAGACTGAAAAACAGCTTCTATCTCAAGGCCATCAGACTGTTAAACAGCCACCACTAACTTTGAGTGGCTGCTGCCAACATACTGACTCAACTCCAGCCACTTTAATAATGGAAATTGATGTAAAACATGTATCACTAGCCAATTTAAACAATGCCACTTAATATAATGTTTACATACCCTACATTACTCATCTCATATGTATCTACTGCATCTTGCCATCTTTATGGAATACATGTAGCACTAGCCACTTTAAACAATACCACTTTATATACTGTACCACTTTATATACTGTACTGTATATACTGTACTCGATACCATCTACTGCATCTTGCCTATGCCGTTCTGTACCATCACTCATTCATATGTTTTTATGTACATATTCTTCATCCCTTTACACTTGTGTGTATAAGGTAGTTGTTGTGAAATTTTTAGGATAGATTACTCGTTGGTTATTACTGCATTGTTGGAACTAGAAGCACAAGCATTTCCCTACACTCGCATTAACATCTGCTAACCATGTGTATGTGACCAATAAAAATGTATTTGAGTTAAGCTTGTTGGTGTGTCATTGTCAGGGCATGCTGGATATGTTTCACATCATATCCATGAGCCATATAATCAAGCCATGCGAAAACCTGACAGAGGACCTGCTCTCTTGAAATATGGAAACAGAAAAGAGGTGAAGCTCTGGTGATAAGTGGAACAGAGGGAAATGACAGCCGTTCACAAATAAGCCAAGCGGACCGTTTGTCATTAACACGTTCCATTACGGATGTGTCTAAACGAACAATCCATTTCACACTGTTCCCCTCGCACACACTTGACAGCTATTCACATTGCTCTGCCCCTCTGAATTTTATTTCTCCAAGGTGAACATCAATGCGGAGTGACCTAGCTGTTTCCTATATCTGTCGCATCTTTCTTTTTTTCCGTGCCGWGTTCCCCCGCATATGAATGACTTGGTGGCGTGTTGTAGACATCCATTCTCATGTTGTTATGTGGAGCAAGGTCGGACATAAATAGTGTCACACTATACACTTCAAGTAAAAAGTTATCGGGCGGTCCGATTGAGGCAACAAAAAAAAAGTGTTATTTTGATACTTTCACTCCTCAAGATCAGTAATAGTTGTCATGGAAAATGAGAGGTCAGGGGCAGACTGGGACAACAAAAATATCTGCCCTACAGTAGCATTTTAGCCACACCAGCCCACATCATCATGAGCACCCAGTTCCTCACATAAACAGTTGCGCCTACTACCATACCTGATTCAATGGCACTTAAATCTTTTGTCTTTTCCATTCACCCACCTAATGGCACACATACACAATACATATCTAAAGTGTCTTAAGCTTTAAAAATCCTTATTTAACCTGTCTCGTCCCCTTCATCTATACTGATTGAAGTGGATTTAACAGTTGACATCAATAAGGGATCATAGCTTTCACCTGGATTCACCTGGTCAGTCTGTCATGGAAAGAGCAGGTGTTAACGTTTTGTTTTCACAGTGTATATTCTTTAACATCCTGTGTTATGTACTTATTCTTTTACCAGGTACTGTTGGAATGTCTACCAATGGCATGCCCATCTTTTTGTGAGAAATTAGACTGGTCATTCAGATATTTTTTATTAAGAAATTAGGCATGAGAACCCGGGGATTATCGTGTGTTAACTCCCGACTAAGAGCTGTTCTTAGGCACGATGCGAAGCCAAATATTCCCCGGGTTCAAGGGCCTYATTACTTTTATAAACGGTTATCGACATTTAAAAAAAATAAAAAAGGATTAATGACATGCTTTCATTGGCTTTATTTGAATGAGTAATTATTTTTTTCTCCATTCTTCCACCAGACAATATAGTCTGGGGAAAAAGCCAGTTGTTAGTTGTGAGGTTCAGAAGTTGCTAACCAAACAGCATTGTCGTTAATTCGTTTTGGGATGTTTTGACCCAGTCATTCATTCTGTTCATTCCATGTTGCCATGCCAAACAAATCATTGGCATGTAGCTAGATGGCTAGCTATTAGAGGTTCAATGATGAGAGACAAAAACTTCAATAAATAATTATTTATAAAAAAATGTGTAAATTGGCAAAAAACTGCTGATGGTCAAGTCAACAATATAGTAATGGAGGCTAGCAAGGCTAATGTTACTTATCCTTTGCTAGCTAGCCAATTAAAGGCAAGCTAACACACAATCACATCAAGAAGCTGAAATGACAGCAAACTACGTGCGTTTTTGTTTGTTTTACCTTTGTTTCTATTTACATTTCTTTGTTTATTATAATTTATAATGATCCTGATAAATGAATTCGCTCATAGAATCTGTCAGTCTCGTCACGTTCATATGCATGGCACGGTGGAGATCGCAAAATGTAAAACTGCAACATGTTGCACAGGTCAGATAGGTACAGAGCAAGGCTATGCTAGGCTAGTAGCATGGGGAAATATTGTCTTTGCCTTTTTTCCCCACTTAAATTGACTGACTATACTGTGGGACAGTAGAGGCTGGGCTGTGGGACAGTGGATGTGCATTGATAAATTGAATGAAACTGTTCACAGGCGTTACCCATGTAATGCAGGGATTGTGGTGCTATAACTCCCTGCTATCAACTAATCAGCCTCCAGGATCCAAACAACCCATTTTATAAAGTATTATAAAGTATAAATAGCACTCACTTTAGATTAGGGACGGCAAACATATTAGTAAATTGTTTATTGACGTGGGAGTAATGATTAATAAATGGGGAACACAATTTATCAATGCCTTATGAATGGTTTATTACAGACCCTTAAAGTATTACCCATCCTAGTTGTGAATTAATAAACACGTGACAAAGAAAATCACTGAATAAATGCATTATAGATCATAATTGGCTTAAATAATACCTTATAACAGCCTAACTACATACAGTTGAAGTCGGAAGTTTACATACACCTTAGCCAAATACATTTAAACTCCGTTTTTCACAATTCCCGACATTTAATCCTAGTAAAAATTCTTAGGTCAGTTAGGATCACCGCGTTATTTTAAGAATGTGAAATGTCAGAGTATTTATTTTATTTCTTTCATCACATTCCCAGTGGGTCAGAAGTTTACATACACTCAATTAGTTTTTGGTAGCAATGCCTTTCAATTGTTTAACTTGGGTCAAACGTTTTGGATAGCCTTCCACAAGCTTCCCACAATAAGTTGGGTGAATTTTGGCCCATTCCTCCTGACAGAGCTGGTGTAACTGAGTCAGGTTTGTAGGCCTCCTTGCTCGCGCACGCTTTTTCAGTTCTGCCCACAAATTCTCTATAGGGTTGAGGTCAAGGCTTTGTGATGGCAACTCCAATACCTTGACTTTGTTGTCTTTATGCCATTTTCCACAACTTTGGAAGTATGCTTGGGGTCATTGTCCATTTGGAAGACCCATTTACGACCAAGMTTTAACTTCCTGACTGATGTCTTGAGATGTTGCTTCAATATATCCACATAATTTTCCAACCTCATGATGCCATCTATTTTGTGAAGTACATCAGTCCCTCCTGCAGCAAAGCACCCCCACAACATGATGCTGTCACCCCCGTGCTTCAAGGTTGGGATGGTGTTCTTTGGCTTGCAAGCCTCCCCCTTTTTCCTCCWAACATAACGATGGTCATTAAAACAGATCTAAGATATCTATTTTTGTTTCATCAGACCAGAGGACATTTCTCCAAAAAGTATGATCTTTGTCCCAATGTGCAGTTGCAAACCATAGTCTGGCTTTTTTATGGCAGTTTTGGAGCAGTGGCTTCTTCCTTGCTGAGTGGCCTTTCAGGTTATGTCGATATAGGACTCGTTTTACTGTGGATATAGATACTTTTGTACCTGTTTCCTCCAGCATCTTCACAAGGTCCTTTGCTGTTGTTCTGTGATTGATTTTCACTTTTCGCACCAAAGTACGTTCATCTCTAGGAGACAGAATGCGTCTCCTTCCTGAGCGGTATGACGGCTGCGTGGTCCCATGGTGTTTGTACTTGCATACCATTGTTTGTACAGATGAACGTGGTACCTTCAGGTGTTTGGAAATTGCTCCCAAGGATGAAGCAGACTTGTGGAGGTCTACAATTATTTTTCTGAGGTATTGGCTGATTTATTTTGATTTGCCCATGATGTTAAGCAAAGAGGCACTGAGTTTGAAGGTAGGCCTTGAAATACATCCACAGGTACACCTCCAATTGACTCAAATGATGTCAATTAGCCTATCAAATCCAATCAAATCAAGTTTATTTTATATAGCCCTTCGTACATCAGCTAATATCTCGAAGTGCTGTACAGAAACCCAGCTTAAAACCCCAAACAGCAAGCAATGCAGGTGTAGAAGCACAGTGGCTAGGAAAAACTCCCTAGAAAGGCCAAAACCTAGGAAGAAACCTAGAGAGGAACCAGGCTATGAGGGGTGGCCAGTCCTCTTCTGGCTGTGCCGGGTGGAGATTATAACAGAACATGGCCAAGATGTTCAAAATGTTCATAAGTGACAAGCATGGTCAAATAATAATCAGGAATAAATGTCAGTTGGCTTTTCATAGCCGATCATTAAGAGTTGAAAACAGCAGGTCTGGGACAGGTAGGGGTTCCATAACCGCAGGCAGAACAGTTGAAACTGGAATAGCAGCAAGGCCAGAAGCTTCTAAAGCCATGACATCATTTTCTGGAGTTTAAAGGCACAGTCAACTTAGAGTATGTAAACTTCTTACCCACTGGAATTGTGACACAGTGAATTATAAGTGAAATAATCTGTCTGTAAACAATTGTTGGAAAAATGACTTGTGTCATGCACAAAGTAGATGTCCTAACCTTCAAAACTATAGTTTGTTAACAAGAAATTTGTGGAGTGTTTGAAAAACGAGTTTTAATGACTCCAACCTAAGTGTATGTAAACTTCCGACTTCAACTGTATTCATAATTAGTGCCTGTCATGTGTTCCCCCCTGCCCACTTAGCAAAGTGTTTAAATATTAGGCTACATATAATTCAAGGGAAGAAAACATCGAGAGCGAAGGAGAGAGACTGCCAGTTCCTTAATGTTTTGGCTGTATAATACAGCCAATGACTAATTTAAAAGGAACTGACAGTCTCTCTTCCTCTCGCTCTGTTTTCTTCTGAACGCAATATAAAACCTTCTGCGTTTGTCATAGAATGATGCTGGTACTTGTTTATGTGGATGCAGATAGATTTCCAGCGTTGTGCTTCGTTTAACAGTGCCACTGATGCGTATCTTTTGGCCAAGAAGTGACGGGCCTTGCAGCGAATGAAATAGACGGGACTTTCCAGCCTCCAGTGGTGGAGGCTATGTAATTCGACACAAAAGTCACTTGTTACATAAACTAAGACCCACTTTCTGGCTGAAAAGACAGATTCAAAAGCGAAGAAACACTGATAAAACAAGTATCAATACCAAAAAAAGAGGCTTCTGGCAAGCAGTGGTGGCAAACCTTATACCAATTTTCAACAAGCTCATATTTTCACATACAAATTAGTTTTGTGGCATACTTTTGCGGTACATTTGCGGCAACTTGAACTTCTGGGAAACTTGTGGCTGCAAACTCAGTATAAATGTGAGGGTTTCTGGTTACTGATGAAAGGATTGACGCAGGAGGTGAGAAGCAGGTACAGGGAGTGAAGGTTTAATAACTGACTGACATAAAACATAACAGGAACAGCATCTAGACAGGAACACAACAATTAATACGGACACAGGGAACACCACAGAGGAACCGACAGATATACGTGAAGGAGTCCAGGTGAGTCAATTGAGCTGCGCGTAATGATGGTGACTGGTGCGCGTAAAGATGGGTAGCCTGGTGCCCTCGTGTGCCAGGGAGTGGGAGCAGATGTGACAACTGTGTGTTAAACATTGAAATGTATCAACATGAATAACAACTTCAAAAGGAACTTACACTACTGGTCAAAAGTTTTAGAACACCTACTTATTCAAGGGTTTTTCTTTATTTTTACTATTTTCTACATTGTAGAATAATAGTGAAGACATCAAAATTATGAACACATTTGGAATCATGTAACCAGTGTTAAATGAAAATATATTTTATATTTGAGATTCTTCAAATATATTTGAGATTCTCCACCCTTTGCTTTGATGACAGCTTTGCACACCTCTTGGCATTCTCTCAACCAGCTTCACCTGGAATGCAGCTTCATGAGGTAGTCACCTAGAATGCATTTCAATTAACAGGTGTGCCTTCCTAAACATTAATTTCTGGAATTTATTTTATTTCCTTCATAATGCTTTTGTGCCAATCAGTTGTGTGGTGACAAGGTAGGGTTGGTATACAGAAGATAGCCTTATTTGGTAAAAGACCAAGTCCATATTATGACAAGAACAGCTCAAATAAGCAAAGAGAAATGACAGACCATCATTACTTTAAGACATGAAGGTCAGTCAATAGAGAACATTAAGAACTTTGAAAGTTTATTCAAGTGCAGTCGCAAAACCATCAAGCGCTGTAATGAAACTGGCTCTCATGAGGACCACCACAGGAATGGAAGATCCAGAGTTACCTCTGCTGCAGAGAATAGTGTAAGTTCATACAAGAATATATAAAACATTTAAATAGCACATTGAAACATATGTATTTTTTCACAAGGTAAGATTGGATTGATATTATAATGTATTTATATTTCATGAACCACAGTCCAAACATCAGACTAAAGCCTCAGTCGAAATTGGTGTGCACAAAGCATGTGTGTGACACTGTCTTACGTGGTATTAAACACAGATCTGTCTACCAGACAGTGCTAGAGCTAATCAATAAATATTCACATTCCCTGACACACTTCGGTTATCTTAGGTGACATCACACACACACACCATGCTGTTTTGCCATACAATAAATGGTCTACATTTGGGTCGAGTTCGAACATTGTTACACAGAACAAGTGTAAAATATTACATTTGAAGGTCGCTCTATTAAAAGGACATGGACCAATGGCTCATTACTTAATAACTGTATTTCATTCATAAAGCACTTTTCACAATCCCCAAAAGATCCGGCACTGACATAGATGGCCGCCTCGCTTCGCGTTCTTAGGAAACTACGCAGTATTGTTTTTTTATGCATTATTTCTTATACTGTTACTCCAGGAAATCTTGAAGTCTTATTACATACAGCCGTGAGGAACTATTGGATATAAGAGCAACGTCAACTTACCAACATTAAGACTAAGGAATACGACTTTCCCGAAGCGGATCCTCTGTTTGGACCACCACCCAGGACAATGGATCGGATCCCAGCAGGTGACCCAAAACAACGGCGCCGCAGAAGGGGCAGACGGAGCGGTCTTCTGGTCAGGCTCCGTAGACGGGCACATCGCCCACCGCTCCAGAGTATACTACTAGCCAATGTCCAGTCTCTTGACAACAAGGTAGACGAAATCCGAGCAAGGGTTGCCTTCCAGAGAGACAGAGATTGTAACATTCTCTGTTTCACGGAAACATGGCTCACTCGGGATACGTTATCAGAGTCGGTACAGCCACCTGGTTTCTTCACGCACCGCGCAGAAAGAAACAAACATCTCTCTGGTAAAATGAAGGGTGGGGGTGTATGCCTTATGATTGACGAGTCGTGGTGTGATCATAACAACATACAGGAGCTCAAGTCCTTTTGTTAACCTTCGATTATAATCACAGCCATGTATATCCCCCCCAAGCAGACACCTCGACAGCCCTGAAAGAACTTAATTGGACTATGTAAACTGGAAACCACATATCCTGAGGCTGCATTTATTGTAGCTGGGGATTTTAACAAGGTTAATCTGAAAACAAGGCTCCCTAAATTTTATCAGCATATTGAATGCGCGACCCGGGCTGGAAAAATKATGGATCATTGTTACTCTAACTTCCGCGACGCATACAAAGCCCTCCCTCGCCCTCCTTTCAGCAAATCTGACCACGACTCCATTTTGTTGCTCCCAGCCTATAGACAGAAACTAAAACAGGAAACACTGATACGCTGATTCGGTGAGCGAGTTTATTAGCAAGTGCATCGGTGATGTTGTACCCACGGSGACAATTAAAACCTTCCCCAACCAGAAACCGTGGATTGATGGCAGCATTCGCGCAAAACCGAAAGTGCGAACCACTGCTTTTAATCAGGGCAAGGCGACCGGAAACATGACCGAATACAAACAGTGTAGCTATTCCCGCCGCAAGGCAATCAAACATGCTAAGCGTCWGTATAGAGACAAAGTAGAGTCGCAATTCAACGGCTCAGACACGAGAGGTATGTGGCAAGGTCTACAGTCAATCACGGACTATAAAAAGAAAACCAGCCCCGTCGCGGACCCCAATGTCTTGCTCCCAGACAAACTAAACAACTTCTTTGCTCGCTTTGAGGACAACACAGTGCCACCGACACGGCCCGCTACCAAAACCTGTAGACTCCTTCACCGCAGCCAACGTGAGTAAAACATTTAAACGCGTTAACCCTCGCAAGGCTGCCGGCCCAGACGGCATCCCTAGCYGCATCCTCAGACCAGCTGGCTGGTGTGTTTACGGACATATTCAATCAATCCCTATCCCCGTCTGCTGTTCCCACATGCTTCAAAAGGGCCACACTTGTTCCTGTTCCCAAGGAAGCTAAGGTAACTGAGCTAAACGACTATCGCCCCGTAGCACTCACTTCCGTCATCATGAAGTGCTTTGAGAGACTAGTCAAGGATCACATCACCTCCACCCTACCTGACACCCTAGACCCACTTCAATTTGCTTACCGCCCCAATAGGTCCACAGACGACGCAATTGCAATCACACTGCACACTGCCCTAACCCATCTGGACAAGAGGAATACCTATGTAAGAATGCTGTTCATCGACTACAGCTCATCATTTAACACCATAGTACCCTCCAAACTCTGGGTCTCGACCCCGCCCTGTGAAACTGGGTCCTGGACTTCCTGAAGGCCCGCCCCCAGGTGGTGAGGGTAGGTAACAACATCTCCACCTCGCTGTTCCTCAACACTGGGGCCCCACAAGGGTGCGTTCTGAGCCCTCTCCTGTACTCCCTGTTCACCCATGACTGCGTGGCCATGCACGCCTCCAACTCAATCATCAAGTTTGCAGACGACACTCCTGTCTGTAGGCTTGATTACCAACAATGACGAGATGGCCTACAGGGAGGAGGTGAGGGCCCTCGGAGTGTGGTGTCAGGAAAATAACCTCACACTCAGCGTCAACAAAACAAAAGAGATGATCTTGGACTTCAGAAAACAGCAGAGGGAGCACCCCCTTATCCACATCGACGGGACAGTAGTGGAGAAGGTGGAAGTTTTAAGTTCCTTGGCGTACACATCATGGACAAACTGAAATGGTCCACCCTCACAGACAGCGTGGTGAATGCGCAACAGCGCCTCTTCAACCTCAGGAGGCTGAAGAAATTTGGCTCGTCACCAAAAACACACAAACTTTTACAGATGCACAGTTGAGAGCATCGGTCGGAATGTATCACCGCCTGGTACGGCAACTGCTCCGCCCACAGCCGTAAGGGTCTCCAGAGGGCAGTGAGGTCTGCACAACGCATCACCGGGGGCAAACTACCTGCCCTCCAGGACACCTATACCACCCGATGTCACAGGAAGGCAAAAAAGGTAATCAAGGACAACAACCACCCGAGCAACTGCCTGTTCACCCCGCTATCATCCAGAAGGCGAGGTCAGTACAGGTGCATCAACGCTGGGACCGAGAGACAGAAGCCGTTTTGTCAATCTCAAGGCCATCAGACTGTTAAACAGCCATCACTAACAGCCACTTTAATAATTAAAAATTGGATGTAATAAACATATCACTAGTCACTTTAAACAATGCCACTTTATATAAGGCTTACATACCCTACATTACTCATCTCATGTGTATATACTGTACTCTATACCATCTACTGCATCTTGCCTATGCCGTTCGGCCATCGCTCATCCTTGTATTTATATGTACATATTCTTATTAATTCCTTTACACTTGTGTGTATTAGGTAGTTGTTTTGAAATTGTTAGATTACTTGTTAGTTATTACTGCATGGTCGGAACTAGAAGCACAAGCATTTCGCTACACTCACTTTAGCATCTGCTAACCACGTGTATGTGACCAATCAAATTTTATTCGATTTTAAATGAATTGTTGTGATAGAAAGCGTGCCAGAACGCGCTTCAGTAGTTGAACTAAAGGCAAACAAGACACATAACTTTATTGTAGGCAAAAAGCAGGCACAAATGCAAAAAAAACTAAAAACACAAGTCAATTTAACAAAGCTATAAATAGTGCCTTAAGAGCATATTAGCATTGGAATGAGACACTCGTGGTTCATCCATCCATTGATCTATTAATTCACAGGAACACATCAGCTGGAGGGCTGTGCTTCCTCCTGTCACGTCGCACACTCTTGTACATACAAGAGCAGATACCACTACTGTTCAGTGAAAAAAAGACATGCTCGCAACAGTCTTATACTGCAGGGGATTCTGTTCCTTGCAGCTGATACGCCGTGACCTGTAGGAATTCCCATGCTGGGGCACAGTGGGAAAGTTCATATCAAACACATAATAGGACTTGAAGCACACATCCAGTGACCCCAAGCAGTGAAAAAAGTCATGACCGGGCTGATGGAAACATGAAATGCCGGTACAATTGTATAAATGCCTACAGACAATTTGTTCGTTCGACATGGTGGAATCTTTGTGTCGTTAAAAGTAATTATATGATAAATGGCGGGAGAAACTCCTTTTTATTTTAAAATATTGATATAATAACCATCATATCGAAGTGTATGTGCACTACTTCATCACGCAGAGCCTTTTCTCTGCAAAAAGTCAGTTTGCTGGAAACATCTCTGGTGGGAAAATGCGCATATTGTTTTATGCAGATTTGAGAATATTTGCATGAAAATCTGTCGCAAATTGGATGGAAACCTTCCTAATGTCTTGAAGTGTGCAGTTATGCATAACAGATTTTTGAAATCTATTCCTTTCATTCAATGTTTACAAAATACCGTGTACCATCATCTAATTTCCCCATCATATGCCTATCCACTATTTAAATGTACAGGCTGCAAGTCAATGGACTTTCTGGTTTCATTGAAGACGGGTCGGAATGTCTTCCTGCCCATCTTGTAGACTGGTGTTGGGAGGACCACTGGCAGAAGTCTTAAAGAGATGTCACCTTGTGTATCTGGAGAGAATAATGTTCAGTGAATAACTTTACTGTTTCTGCCTAAAAAATAAATGAGCGTCTGAGGCACCACCAGCAGGGTCATTTCAAACATATACCTGCACTTTGAAGATAAGATCTTGGGCCTGCTTTTCTCTGGGCTGGCGAAGCAAAGTTTTTTTGTCCATGAAGACCGCAATCCAGTTATCAGTGAGTCTCCCCGAGCAGTCCAGGTTTAAACCGTAGAAGTCCTGAGCAATCTGTAGTAAAGCAGACAATGACTTTTCTTGTAATATTTAAATTTGGTTTTAGTTCTTTTTTTAGTACAAATACAACATACATTGACAAAAACAATAGACAGCTTAACATTTACACACATATCCACAAACATTTATGACATCACACTTGCTCAGATCCACGTTCCCACCGTATCCACACCCAATGCTGTTTCTAATTCTTGTGAGACTCTGCCCAATATGACTTCAAATTGTGTTTTGTTGTAGCCAGACAAACATGTACTTTTCCATTGCAGTTAATCACTAGTCTGGCTAACACCTAACTCTTGAAGTCCTCCTGACTTCAGAGTCTGTAATGGCTCTTTGATGTTGTCGGCACAATGTGTCGATAATGAAGAGGCTGTGCTTTAACTGGTAGGCTCTCCGCTGTGTCCTTCTCACACCCACAGCCTACTTTCCAGACCAGTGTGGTCACAGCTCTCCCTGCGCTGTGAGTCACGCGGGTCGCATCAGCCAGGCTAGTTAATCACAGCAAACAGAATAAAATTCAAGTCTAATGTTTTTGTAAAACCATTTACCCACCATGCCTGGAGTATCCAGCAAATGCTCATACTATCTCGGCCCCATTCTGTCTGGTCCACTGAGCCCCCTGGATCGCTGTCTCCTTCATGTACTCTGCAACCTGGTTTGCCGGCCAGATGTTGTTCAACCAATTGGTCATCTGGGCTGCCTTGTGTTGTGAGCACAAACTATTCAATGAATTATAAATGTATTTTAACAATCAGTTTTCAAAATGCACAACAAATGTTTCGACATGTACCTGGCAAGACCCGGCTACTGCTCAAGCTTGAGGTATCGCTTGGTGTGTCCACAGTGCTATGCATTCATGTGTGTGTCCCGAGGACCTTCCCTCCTGTATAAAAAAAGGTGGTGTTTCCAGAATACTCACTGTGTGTAAGGCTTTTATGTTCTCCTTTAACTTCAGGCTATAGTCGAGTCGTCCAAATGCAAGGGCGTTTCCTGGTTCATCTCTTCCGCTGCAAAAGAGAGGGTGAAAGGGATATCTAATCAGTTGCACAACTGAAGGCATTAAACCAACCCCTCTGAATCAGAGGTGCGGGAGCCTCCCCTAAACGACATCCAAGGCGCCCGGGGAGCAGTTGTTTTTGGGTGTTAACTGCCTTGCTCAAGGGCAGAACGGCAGATTTTTCCACCTTGTAATGTATCTAGTCCCAAAGTGGCTGCATGGTTCTAAGAGGCTCTGGTGAAGTCTTTCAAGTTTCCATTAAGGTTGTATGATTGGTTATCGATGACAATGTGGAAGACGTAGATGCTGTTTTACACAGGGTCAATGAAAATCCCGCCCACCACGAAGATCTGTCCCCACTCTCAAAAATGTATTCTTAGTTTTACTTACCCTCAAACTTTGGAATAAAAGAGGCCTTGACCTCTGCATTTAAGTACAGAAATAAAGAAATGTTAGTTTAGCTAGCTAGCTATGTTTCTAACTTGGCTACATCAAATTTAAGGTAAACTAACGTTAGCTAGCTAACATAATTTGCATCCATCCTCCGCAACTTCACAAGTCTGACTAAAGTTGCCACTGTCACAAAACATTGAAAACCAGTATAGTAACACTAGCAAACTCAATCAAACACCATGCAACCATGAAATAAGCCTGCCAAATATCTTGGTTAAATTAACCCAGATGGAGAATAAGTTAAATCTAGCTATGGTAACTTAGATAGCCAGTGAAGTTAGCTAACCTAATGTATGGTAACTTATTTAGCTAGCCAGCTGGCTTAGCTAATGTGCTAACGAGTGAAACAGTGTCCAAGACCGTCCAGAAGAAGTGTCAGACTAAGGTAATTCACTTTAGTTGGCTACCGTTACAGACACTGACATAGTTAGCTAGCCAAATGTTGACAAAAAAATGTACATTTAGTTATATTCTGCCACAACACTTCAGAAAGCTAGCGTCGCGAGCATGGTCACAAGGCTAATGTTACCACAGCCAGAGATATTAACACAGAAAATGGCTAGCTAGTTTACGCTCAAGCTAACATTAGCTAGCTACCTAATTATGATAGGACAACCTATTTTTATTTTTTTATTTCACCTTTATTTAACCAAGTAGGCCAGTTGAGAACAAGTTCTCATTTACAACTGCGACCTGGCCAAGATAAAGCAAAGCAGTGGGACACAAACACAGAGTTACACACGGGATAAACAAACGTACAGTCAATAACACAATAGAAAAAATCTATATACAGTGTGTGCAAATGTAGTAAGATTAGGGAGGTCAGGCAATAAACAGGCCATAGTGGCGAAATAATTACATTTGAGCAATTAAACACTGGAGTGATAGATGTGCAGAAGATGAATGTGCAAGTAGAGATACTGGGGTGCAAAGGAGAGAAAAATAATAATATTTAACCTGAATGACAATCAAATTCAGAATTCGTAACTTTTGTTACTTACCGTTTTTGTGGTTTTCATTCAGCTTAAACACCCTTAGTCTGTCTAAATACACAGTCACCAAATTGACCTTTAACAGAGGATTATTTAGCAATTAGAGTGCATCAATTCAGGGTTTCATTGTAATGCATGATGACTTGTATTTAATAAAAAGCAGTAGTATTTAATGCATTTAATGTCTAATAGATGGCTATTGCTTACTGTGTGTGTGTTATAAATCAAACAACTTTTTAGGCTATTGCAAGTTAATGCCTGTCATATGTGTTCTCCCGAATGCCCCCTTCCTAATTAGGCCTAAGTGTTAACTAGCCTACTATTTCATACGATATTCAGCCAAAATATTAGCTGGCAGCAGTAGGCTAAACCTGTGTCAGTGTGTGTCTTTCTCTGCTCAAATATATTATTATGACAACAAAGAAATTGCGCAAAAGTCATWAAAAAAAAATCTAAATAGGCCCATGGGCCGCCGGCCATGTCCCTTTATAAAATATGTTTATTTTAAATTATTTTCTCAACTTCGACCAGCCCACCCAACAAAAAGWTGGTTCGGCCCATCTGGCATTRCCAGAATTGCCAGATGGTCAATTTCGCCCATGTGAGAGGTGTATGATTCATGTTGCCTGACGTTTACGACTGTGTTGGGGAGGGAGGTGATGTGGTCTTTGACTAGCCTCTCAAAGCACTTCGTGATGACGGAAGTGAGTGGTACTGGGCGGTAGTCATTCAGTTCAGTTACTTTCCCTTTCTTAGGCACGGGATGATAGTGGACATCTTGAAGCAGGTGGGTATAGTGGCCTGGGCTAGGGAGACATTCAAACTGTCCAAAAACACAACAGCCAGCTGGTCTGCACATGCTCTGAGGGCATGGCTAGGGATGCCGTGTGGACCGCCAGACTTGCGAGGGTTAACACGTTTGAATAACTTACATACATCTTCAGTGGAGACTTTGAGTGTGTAGCCCACGTTGTCATCGGAGGCTTTTCTGGCAGCTTAGGGTCATTGTGCTCGAATCGTGAGAAAAAGGTGTTTAGCTCATCCGGTAGGGTGGCGTTGGTGACCGCGATGTGGCTAGCTTTATTTTTGTCATCCGTGATCGTTAGGAGCCCCTGCCACATACGCCTTGTGTCCARTCCGCTGAATTGCTCCTCCACTTTGTCCCTATACTTGTGTTTCGCCATCTTGATTGATTTGCGAGGTCGTATTTGTACTGTTTAACCAAGCTATTGTCACCGGTCACCTTGCCTTGTTTATAAGTAGCATCTCTCTCTTTCAGTTTTCCTACTAGGCTGCTTGTTTTGGAAGTCCAGAAATGGATGTACCAATCCCAGATTGGACCTTCAACTCTCAAATTCAAGTACTTGCGAAGTCTCAGGACATGCTGCTTTAGGTTGGTGTSCTCTTGTTTGGAATCAAACTCCTACCCCAGATAATGTAATCACTAGTCATCTGTTGGGTTTCAAAACTAATAGTATTTCCATTCTGCATGCTGTATTAAAACAAAAGGCATCACAATAACCTTCATTGCTGTAAATTCAATCACTGACTCATTATCCTGATGCCAGTTTGTAAAAGCCTGTCTCTTACTGGAATGCTATGGACAGTGTGGAAATAGATGTTGATTACATCTACGATCCAGGAAGCAAAGATAATCATTCTAGCACTCWCACATTGGGCAGTTTCTAGTCACATATCTAAATAAAGTGGTGTCGAGGTTCTCTTGAATAACTAATGTTGTCGGTTAAGAGAAGTGTATCTTCAATGTGTTGCTGTAGAAAATTCAATGAAATACCATACACTTTATTTGTCGCCTTAGAGTATTACAATGAGGGCTATGTAATAGCGGCGTGATACATACAACCTTCACAGGCACCAGGAGTACAGTAAGAGTACATAGACTTGAAAGTGCATGGCAAATAAATATAAAAAAGTTAATGTTCTACTGTGGCTCTGCGGTGATGATGACACAGAGCTTTTAAACTCAACCTTTTTGGGAAGCAAATGGTAGCAGCTGGTGCACAGCCTGTGGTCTAACTTCTCATCGCATCACAGGACGCTCGGCACAATTGATCCTGACACCGTCAAGCAGGTTCCCTCTATTTCTTTTCTCTGAAAACCACTGTATCCTCCACAGCCTAGGAGAGGGGTTGGGACACAGGGAGGTGGGCGGAGTGGTCAAAGCAATAGGATAGATAGAGAAAAGGGGGATGGAGTTGAGGAGGCGGCTGAGGCAAAATGAAAGAGTGAAAGAGATAGAAAGAGAGAGAGAGACGTCTGTCTCTTCCCTGGCACCGCAATGATGCAGCCATCCTCCGGCAATCTCTCAGCAGGTATCATTACCTGTCATTCAGGCTAACTGTGTCCACCGGGCACCCTCAGATAGGCCACAGCGTAATTGTCTGAGTGCCGGAGAGAGGCGAGAGGACAGTTTGATGAGAAGCTGGAGGAAACAGATAGACATTGGCGGTGGGGCTGGCAAACACACTCTCGGATGGAAGAGGAAAGGGAACAACGRAATACTACGTCACTCTTAAACTACTTATACTCAAAGGGGAATTACAAAGCCATATGTGTGTGTTGTATTTTAAAATGTTTACTAAACAGGTTGGCTTTTTGTTTATATCTCTTAATAGGAATGGGAATTGGTATATCCTCTGAGGATATGAAATGTAGATTTTCCACTTTGTGGTCAATGCCATCCTCACGGACAGGCAGACGCGGTTGTGAGCTTATCTGGTTGTCGAAATGAAATGTTTCTGCAGGCTGGTTTTCATTTTGACCCAGTCATGCTCTGACAGAGTGCCTGCACTTCTTGACAGTTGGTTTAACCGGCGGTAAATGCACTTTCATTATTCGAGAAAATACCTCACACCATTTGACAAGAGCTCAATATGCCTGGGTCAAACGTAGTGCACTCTTGAAGGGGAATAGGGTGGCATTTGAGGCGCGGCTTCGGAATAGAGTAGTACCATGCTTCATGAATGTTTAATCCAAGGTACTGAAAGCGGTTGTTCTGCTACCTGTTTATGAGGAGTGAGTGGTGTGATCATGTCACTGAGGTCAATTTCACCCCAAGCCTTACAGAAAGGTGTCTGGTGGAGGAGAAAAGGTTACATTGGTCTATCGGAAATATCAGTCAATTGTTCTAGACCAATGTAAATCCATGTGGGGCAGAGGGGTGGTGATTTTGTGCTATAAATCAAATTGTATTGGTCACATATACGTGTTTAGCAGATGTAATTGCGGGTGTAGCGAAATGCCTGTGTTTCTAGTTCCAAGAGTGCAGTAAAATCTAACAAGTAATATCTAACAATTTCACAACAATACACACAATACATACAAATCTAATCTACACTTCAACTATGACAGACAAAATGAGAAAAAAAAATTACAGGCCTCTCTCATCTTTTTAAGTGGGAGAACTTGCACAATTGGTGGCTGACTAAATACTTTTTTGCCCCACTGTACATATGAGATGAGTAAATCAAAATATGTAAACATTATTTAAGTGACTAGTGTTCCATTATTAAAGTAGCCAGTGACTTCAAGTCTATGTATATAGGGCAGCAGCCTCTAATGTGCTAGTGATGGCTATTTAACAGTCTGATTAATGCTGTCTTGAGATAGAAGCTGTATTTCAGTCTCTCGGTCCCAGCTTTGATGCACCTGTACTGACCTTGCCTTCTGGATGATAGCGGGGTGAAAAGGCAGTGGCGCGGGTGGTTGTTGTCCTTGATTATCTTTTTGGCCTTCCTGTCACATCGGGTGCTGTTGTAGGTGTCCTGGAGGGCAGGTAGTTTGCCCCCAGTGATGCGTTGGGCAGACTGCACCACCCTCTGGAGAGCCCTGCGGTTGCAGGCATTGCAGTTGCCATACCAGGCGGTGATACAGCCCGACAGGATGCTCTCAATTTTGCATCTGTAAAAGTTTGTGAGGGTTTCAGGTGCCACGCCAAATTTCTTTAGCCTCCTGAGGTTGAAGAGGTGCTGTTGCGCCTTCTTCACCACACTGTCTGTGTGGGTGGACCATTTCAGTTTGTCAGTGATCTGTACGCCGAGGAACTTGAAACTTTCCACCTTCTCTACTGCGGTCCCGTCGATGTGGATAGATGGGTGCTCCCTCTGCTGTTTCCTGAAGTCCCCTATCATCTCCTTTGTTTTGTTGATGTTGGATGAGAGGTTATTATTCTGGCACCACACTCCCAGGGCCCTTACCTCCCTGTAGGCTGTCTCGTCGTTGTTGGTAATCAGGCCTACTACTGTTGTGTCTGCAAACTTGACGATTGAGTTGGAGGCGTGAGTGGCCCTGCAGTCATGGGTGAACATGGAGTACAGGAGGTGGCTGAGCCCACCCCCTTGTGGGGCCCCAGTGTTGAGGACCAGTGAAGTGGAGACGTTATTTCCTACCTTCACCACCTGGGGGGCGGCCCGTCGGGAAGTCCAGGACCCAGTTGCATAGGGTTGGGTTCAGATCCAGGGCCTCGAGCTTAATAATCCGCTTGGAGGGTACTATGGTGTTGAATGCTGAGCTGTAGTCAATGAACAGCTGAACCAAGTCATGCTGAGAGACTCACTGTGAAGAACTGCTATATATGTCCACTGGTGCAGAGAGAGTAAGGGACACAATCAATAGTTTAGGGAAATGCTTGAACTTAAAATGGTTGACATTCATTTTGTGCAACATGCTTAATGGAAACTGCAAATACAGTGTTTGTAGAATTAGATTTTTTTTGTTTAAAAGGTTTAGGATATACATTATTAATGTATGTGCAGTATATTTTACTGCTAGTGTTAATGCACACATGCAATGACAGAAGAATCATACTTCAAATGTCTTTATGCACAAAGAAGATATTTTGCTCACAGGAACTAGATTGACAAGCGTGTCATTGGGAATATTAGTCAAGATAACATTTTTGCGAACAACATGGGACGCGCTTTAACCATTCAAAATATTCAAAAGTGAACCGCAGTCAATCTCGGTTATTTTCTGTGACACAGTAATCTCCCCGAGCTTGCAGATATGACTCTGGGTTTGTGACACCATTGACGTGACAGTTTGGAAATTGAGTGCCAGTCATTCTCGACATTCATCCACATGAATCTGGCTGCCTGAAGTTCAGGCTCATTTCAGCCCAGGTTAGGTCCATAATCCACATGCATTAGTCACCTCCCCTCATGAGCACAAGAAGTGAGCGATGCCTGCCCTCGTGAAATATCACATTTTGATCACCCCTCCAAGAGTGCAAGGGGACACGATTGGCGAAAGTGTCCGATTCTGGCAGTATCACCATCATGTCAGAGCATGGGTGTCAAACTCTGGCCCGCGGGCCAAATTGGCCCGGGGGGGTAATTATATTTGGCCCGTCCCGAGACAATACTCAAATTACTAGCTAGAGCTGGCCCGCCGGTATTATACAGCGCATTCACGCTAATACTACGAATCCTCATTAATGCTTCTGCTGTTGTTGTTTCGCGCGCTCGATCAGGACAGGACCCAGAAACGCCCTCTCCTCTGTGACAGTAGTCTAGCAACATAGACGCTACAACTGTCAGCGCCGCTATCCCTTCCCAAAAATGGCGAAAAGAAAGGCAAGAAAACAGGAGCTTTCTGGACAAGTGGGAGGCAGAATATCTGTTTACATTTGTAAAAGACAAACCTGTTTGTTCTTGTTTGTGGAGTCACGTGGCTGTACAGTAAGCAGTACAACATTAGACGACACTATGAAACGAGACTAGCATCCAAGAAGAGATGCCAGGTTCTGGCTTGGGCACATCAGATTAGATAGTGTGCAATAATTAACGTTTTCTTTGGCACTTTTTCTTGCTACAAGGCATGGGCTTGAATGGTTGATTGATTTATATCATTTTATTTGTAGTAAATTATTAGCTAGTGGAAAAAGTTTATTTGGTATTTAAATCAGAAGGCTGCAATAGAAAAGAGGCATACGATTTTTATTTAAATTTTATTTATTTAATAAAATGAATGCCATTGATGTGTTTTTTCATTTGAAATTCGATTTTGGCATGTCTCCACTATTAAATTATATATTGTATGGTAATAAGCGATGTGCTGTTCCATTATTCAATGTTAAAGCAAAACTTGTTTGGTCCATATTAAAAGGTTCATTTGTTCAAGTGTTGGCCCGCGACTTTGTTCAGGTTTTACATTTTGGCCCACTGGGTATTTGAGTTGACACCCCTTGATTAGAGGGTCAACAGCAAATGTACTCTGTCACCTTGACCACTGATGAGCCAACGGCTTTTCTGCTTTTCACGACTGAATATATCATACGGTATCTTAACCTGGGCACTGCTTGTGAATAAAAAACGACAAACCTTGTCTTTTAGTGATAAATAGTGTTATTATGTGACGGTAGATCAAATATTTACAATACAAATATAAACTTATCTTCCTGATGCTGGAAGTCATCTGATACCACAATTGCTTAACTTTGCTACGTACCAATTACCAATTAGGTACCATTACAGTGCAGGTATTTTTTATGAGACAATGTGAATGCTAAGTAAGTGTATAGAGTAACTTTATGCATCTTGCATCTGTTGTTTCTCAGTGAGAGACAATACAGTAATTTTTAACTTGAGTTTACAAGCCACAGATTGAAGTGTGGGACTATATTTGCACTGTTAACACTGCTGAAAGGTTAAAGTGGCCCTTGGGGAGAGAGAGATGCTTGCCCAGTGTGTTTTGGAGGTTGCCATTGCCACCATGCTAGTGCCTGTGGGATGGCTCCGGAGAGAGGGAGAAAGAGAGAAGGGGGAGGGAGAGAGAGGGAGAGGGGGAGATAGAGAGAAGGGGGAGGAGGCAGAGTCGGAGAGGGGGAGATAGAGAGAAGGGGGAGGGAGAGAGAGGGAGAGGGGGAGATAGAGAGACAAAGTGACATACAAAGAGACGATAGAGGAATGTGATCCTCCTCTTTGACGGCTAAGTGCCTCTTCTCCTTCAGGGCCCTAATGAAGCCCTGGGGAACTCCGCGGCTGCAGCCGTGGCCTGTGACTCATCCTTCACTGGGCCCCAGCCAGGGGCCCACCTCCCAGGGCCTGCTGTCTGCAGCCGGGGCCACCGGCACAGCTGGCACACCCTCATTACCGGCTGCATGGAGAAGCAACAAAGGAGCTGTATTCTCCGTGTCTCTGATCCAGGTGACTGGGCCCAGGAGCCTGTTCTCCGCTGCTCCCCTGTTCTCCACCTCTCAGCAAATGAGCAAGTGGAAATGGAAATGTCGTGGGCTGCTGTACTGTAGSCGTGGGTCCTCATGAGGAGCCATTGTGATTCGGCAGCATATCAGGGTTAACAATGTACAGGTACACCTAGAGGTCCATTGGCTCAGACTGCAGACGTGCGGATTAGTACAAACCCGCTAGTGATGCGTTGGGAGACAAAGCTGACCTTGAACACAAACTGCCTCTTTAATAGGAAAGCTGGTGATACCCCTGACACCGGAGTGTATGGAGTGTTGACAACAAGGAGGAGGAATAGCGGTACAAGGATAGAACAGGGAGAGGAGGAGAGGAGGATACAGGTGAGTGAGAACTGAGCGCAGTCAGCCGGGGCTTTCTCCCTGGGCCTCGCTGAGTGTAATCCGCTCGACAGATAGCAGAACACTGGGAGGACAATAAGGTTCTGACGCTCAGCAGTCGGCTCGATGAGGGAGTCTGTGGGGCCGCCATCACGTCAGACAGGGAGGACCCTGTGTGCTGATGCATTGGATTAACTCTATGTGGACTAAGGAGGTCATTTTCCACTGTGCACTCAGGTGTGTTATTAAGTGCACTCTGATCGGCGGCCGCAGGGTGTCGACAGGTGGCGTGTGTGTTCGCGTGTGTTCATGAGTGATTATCTTATCAATTGTGGCCATTCTAGTCCTGTACCCCAAAATGTGTTATTTTATGTCAGTAGTGCCAACTAATGAATCAGATCGTCATGGCATTTCCTGAGGCGTGGCTCAATACACAGCATGGCTCAATTATTAGATACAGTACCGCTCCGGCCGCTGTGGTAACGCAACGTATCTCATGCCTTGACTGACRCCCTATGTTCCGCTTCCTCCTCTCCCTTTAACAGAAAGAAATTCACTGATTGCACGCAAACACATTTGTACACACACGTGCACGCACACACACTTATGCCTTAACATTTTACATTTACATTTGAGTCATTTAGCAGACGCTCTTATCCAGAGCGACTTACAGTAGTGAGTGCATACATTTTCATTGTTTTTTTCTTAACCTCCATTAACTACCAGCTTCTTCCCACTGCCTGGTGGTGTGTTGAGTAAGCGCGCCATTAGGAGGTGGGAAATGAAATGCAAATAAAAGCAGTATGCCCACCTCTCCACCGTGGCGAGGTGATCCGAGCCTCCATGCCTTGCAGGCTGATGTTTGTGTTTGGTGCAAGATGTGCCAGCCAGCAATGCCCAAGGCCTAGGTGAGCTGGAAAAGGGGGATGGCAGGGGCCTGGCAGGGGCCTGGCACATCTGGAGGGGGTTGTGCATCAGGAAGCCTCGCCAGCGTCTCTGCAGGAAGCAGTTGGAGTGGATGGGTTGGCGTGGTGCGTTTCCCAGAGCCATTCACGAGGCTGAGCAGTGGGGTGAAAGCTGCTTGACACTGACAGCAGGTAGCCTAGTAGTTAAGAGCGTTGGGCCAGTAACCGAAAGGTTGCTGGTTCAAATCCCCGAGCCGAAAAATATGTCGACGTGCCCTTGAGCAAGGCACTTAACCCTAATTGCTCCTGTAAGTCACTCTGGATAAGACTGTCTGCTAAAATGTAAATGTAAAAATGTTATGTATTACATACCGGTTTTATGTGATACCTAAGTTACAATGAAATCGATCTTCCACTCCAAATGACCCGCTGATGAAAAGAGAGGCTAATTCTCCAGCTTTACCAGGTCTCCCTAAAAACAATTGTTTTTTAACCTCAAGAGACTATTCTGGTTGCATGAAGGCTAAATTAAATAATTTGATTAAAAGAATAATAGTAATTTATGTGTTGCATTGTTAGGTTCTAAATGAACCTATTAAAACTCACGGACGCTTAATAAAGCTCAAACCAAGTTTATTCACCCACGCTCTCCCTCAGTGACATGAATCAGTATATTTCATATTCTCAGAACCCAACAGCATAAAGAATATGGTGTGACAATGGGGCTAGGCCTGGCAGCAGATGGTGATAGGTGACCTGGCCATCTTTTCATTCGACCCTCAGCCAACGAGTCATAATGAGGGGACATATGGTAGAGGATCTGTATGATACTGAACCCACTTAACATCTAGCCCCATGTACAGTTAGCATTGTGTCTTGCAAATTAGCAGGATGATTGATTGGGAACAAGAAGCAGACCAAACCAACCAGGGGTTTGTTTCTGGAATCTAACTTTGTGGTGGTATATTATTTTTCTCGACGACTCAGACAGAACAGTACAGTGGCTAAGATGTTGAGAGAAATAATGTGCTATTTTAGCTGCAATGGTTTTAGGAAACTCACCATAGACTCAGGGGTGAAAGTAAGGCGGTACAGTTCGGTAAATAGTGGGGGTAAGACATATCGGTAAAACATGAGCTGGCCATGTGACAATAATGAAAACAAAATGTCAAGAATACGGTAGGCTATTACCAGGGTTGGGGAGTAACAGATTACATGTAATCCATTACATCAAATCAAATCACATTTATTTATATAGCCCTTCTTAGATCAGCTGAAATCTCAAAGTGCTGTACAGAAACCCAGCCTAAAACCCCAAACAGCAAGCAATGCAGGTGTAGAAGCACGGTGGCTAGGAAAAACTCCCTAGAAAGGCCCAAACCTAGGAAGAATCCTAGAGAGGAACCAGGCTATGAAGGGTGGCCAGTCCTCTTCTGGCTGTGCCGGGTGGAGCTTATAACAGAACATGGCCAAGATGTTCAAATGTTCATAGATGACCAGCATGGTCAAATAATAATAATCACAGTAGTTGTCGAGGGTGCAACAGGTCAGCACCTCAGGAGTAAATGTCAGTTGGCTTTTCATAGCCGATCATCATTACATGTAAGGCATTACAAAAAACGGTAACTATAATCCGTTTGGTTACCAGCAAATATATTGTAATCAGATTACAGATATTTTTGAAAAACTAGAGGATTACTTTAAATTCAGAAAGGATGTTTGTGAAAAAGAATCTTTGACACTTCTCTGTTTGACATTCATATCATGTTGTGGTGGATGGCTGTTCACAAATCTAAATGTGTATTTGAACCCAATAATGGTTAAATTCAAGAAGTTTAAGCTGCCTATCAATCATTGTTTTTTAAACCTGTGGACAGCCAGTGAAAAATGCACTCTTGCAACAGCTGCACAGTGCGGATCCCAGCCTATGGAATAAAAGTAGGGTTTTTATTGCGCAATCTAATTCATGCTGATAAAAATATATATATACATAAGCCTAATGGACACATGCTCAAACTCGCACACTTTTGATAGACTTAAAGGTGCAATCTGTAGTTGCTACATCCAGTTTTTGACTTATATACAGTAACAGTCAAAGGTGCAGACAGCAGTGGAGGCATTAATTATGTCCTAATGACAATSGCCAAATGTCATTAAACTTTTTGGTGTTTTGTGTAACAGATGTCTCTTTCCAGGGTCGCAACTTTGGTTTTAGAAGTGGGGGGAGGGCATAATTTATTAAATGTTTTTGTCATATAACCACCCGACCGCTCGGAGGTGTCCGCATGGTCCTAAAGGACACTGTTGCCATGTCTTGTATCACATTCCAATGATAAAACTGAGCGGGACAAAAATGCAATTTCAGAATGTGGGGGGGCATGTCCCCACCATCCCCAGTGAAAGTTGTGCCCCTGTCTCTTTCCATTCACCACTTTGTTTGGAGGCTTGAAAGATGTTGCGAGTGGATGAACGTGCAGGGGTAGCCTAGTAAAGGAGCCCTTTGAAGTAATTGACAATCAGATGACAATGTCATAACTGGTTGCGTTCATGCCACAATAAAAGGTAATACATTTTTATGACTAGGCCCACAGAGATTCTATTGAATTAATAGGGATTCTAAATATAATTCTATGATTAGTCCCCAGTTTGACGTGGGCTGGACTTTCCGAGCTGAAGTGACCAAGACGCTCCTCCAACAACACGTACACTACTGTTCAAAAGTTTGGGGTCACTTAGAAATGTCCTTGTTTTTTAAAGAAAAGCAAATGTTTTGTCAATTAAAATAACATCAAATTGATCAGAAATACAGTGTAGACATTGTTAATGTTGTAAATGACTATTGTAGCTGGAAACAGCTGATTTTGTATGGAATATCTACATAGGCGTACAGAAGCCCATTATCAGCAACCATCACTCCTGTGTTCCAATGGCACGTTGTGTTAGCTATTCCAAGTTTATAATTTTAAAAGGCTAATTGATCTTTAGAAAACCCTTTTGCAATTATGTTTACACAGCTGAAAACTGTTGACCTGATTTAAAGAACCAATAAAACTGGCCTTCTTTAGACTAGTTGAGTATCTGGAGCATCAGCATTTGTGGGTTCGATTACAGGCTCAAAATGGCCAGAAACAAAGACCTTTCTTTTGAAACTCGTCAGTCTATTCTTGTTCTGAGAAATGAAGGCTATTCCATTCAAGAAATTGCCAAGAAACGGAAGATCTCGTACAACGCTGTGTACTACTCCCTTCACAGAACAGCGCAGACTGGCCCTAACCAGAATAGAAAGAGGAGTGGGAGGCCCCGGTGCACAACTGAGTAAGACGATAAGTACATTAGAGTGTCTAGTTTGAGAAACAGATGCCTCACAAGACCCTATAAGTGTACCTTACATTATTCTGCCCCAAACAATGATAACTGTTCTCACCTAGTGGCATTTGGGCTATATACTTGGTGAGCGCTGATGCCRCCCCATGATAAGCAGTGCCCACTTTGCCAAAGGTAGGGAGCAAAATATTTAGCTAGTCCATGCCCAGCACAACTCTCCAGGGGGCTTGGCTCTCCACCAACGCTCCGTCAAATTCATTTAACATAAATTATGTAGCCTACGGTGGAAAGAGTAGTACCCAATTAGGTTTTTCTGTAGCCCATAGACCAAATGTATTACAATGTCATGAGACACTTTTTAAACATTAACTTATTAATGAGGAGAGAGAGTGCAGGAGAAAGTAATCTAAAAAGGCAAATGGGCAGACATCAGCTTTGGAGCAGCTTTGGCGTAATCAAACAGAGGTAAGCAGCAAATGGTGCTGAAATAATGAATTAAAACAATTGTCTTCTTTTTAATTTGACTTCACTAACAACAGGAGGGCTGTGTTGGAGCCTATTTCTTCCTATAAAAAAAGTTAGGCCTACCTGTTTGAAAGATACTATTATGCTATCCATGGATTTGTCAGTGTAGCCAAATCCTACAATACTGTCACCATGCATGCTGTACAGTCAAATTGAGTGGGGGTATGCCATAACCTTGAAGAAGAGGGCAAAAATGATAGCTATTGTTAGCTTTATATTTAGAAATAAAGCCACACCTGTTTTGAGCCCCACCTGTTTAGCTAAAAAAATATACATAATTAAAAAAATATATATATACACTTCCATTCAAAAGTTTGGCGTCACTTAGAAATGTCCTTGTTTTCCATGAAAACATACATGAAATGAGTTGCAAAATGAATAGGAAATATAGTCTAGAAATTGACACGGTTATAAATAATGATTTTTCATTGAAATAATAATTGTGTCCTTCAAACTTTGCTTTTGTCAAAGAATCCTCCATTTGCAGCAATTACAGCCTTTGGCATTCTTGTTGTCAATTTGTTAAGGTAATCTGAAGAGATTTCACCCAATGCTTCCTTTCACCCAATGCTTCCACAAGTTGGATTGGCTTGATGGGCACTTCTTAAGTACCATACGGTCAAGCTGCTCCCACAACAGCTCAATAGCGTTGAGATCGGGTGACTGTGCTGGCCACTCCATTATAGACAGAATACCAGCTGACTGCTTCTTCCCTAAATAGTTATTGCATAGATTGGAGCTGTGCTTTGGGTCATTGTACTGTTGTAGAAGGAAATTGGCTCCAATTAAGCACCGTCCACAGGGTATGGCAAGGCTTTGCAAAATGGAGTGATAGCCTTCCTTCTTCAAGATCCCTTTGACCCTGTACAAATCTCCTACTTTACCACCACCAAAGCACCCCAGACCATCACATTGCCTCCACCATGCTTGACAGATGGCGTCAAGAACTCCTCTAGAATCTTTTCATTTTTTCTGCGTCTCACTAATGTTCTTCTTTGTGATCCGAACACCTCAAACTTAGATTTGTTTGTCCATAACACATTTTTTCCAATCTTCCTCTGTCCAGTGTCTGTGTTCTTTTGCCCATCTTAATCTTTTCTTTTTATTGGCCAGTCTGAGATATGGCTTTTTCTTTGCAACTCTGCCTAGAAGGCCAGCATCCCGGAGCCGCCTCTTCACTGTTGACGTTGAGACTGGTGTTTTGCGGGTACTATTTAATGAAGCTGCCAGTTAAGGACTTGTGAGGCGTCTGTTTCTCAAACTAGACACTCTAATGTACTTGTCCTCTTAATCAGTTGTGCACCGGGGCCTTCCACTCATCTTTCTATTCTGGTTAGAGACAGTTTGCGCTGTTCTGTGAAGGGAGTAGTACACAGCGTTGTACAAGATCTTGAGTTTCTTGGCAATGTCTCGCTTGGAATAGCCTTCATTTCTCAGAACAAGAATAGACTGACGAGTTTCAGAAGAAAGGCCTTTGTTTCTTGCCATTTTGAGCCTGTAATCGAACCCACAAATGCTGATGCTCCAGATACTCAACTAGTCTAAAGAAGGCCAGTTTTATTGCTTCTTTAATCAGGTCAACCGTTTTCAGCTGTGCTAACATCATTGCAAAAGGGTTTTCTAATGATCAATTAGCCTTTTAAAATGCTTAACTTGGAATAGCTAACACAACGTGCCATTGGAACACAGGAGTGACGGTTGCTGATAATGGGCCTCTGTATGCCTGTGTGGATATTCCATAAAAAAACAGCCGTTTCCAGCTACAATAGTCATTTACAACATTAACAATGTCTACACTATATTTTTGATCAATTTTATGTTATTTTAATTGGCAAAAAAAATGATTTTCTTTAAAAAACAAGGACATTTATAAGTGACCCCAAACTTTTGAACAGTAGTGTATATAAACTCAGCAAAAAAAGAAACTGCCCTTTTTCAGATCCTTTTCTTTCAAAGATAATTTGTAAAAATCCAAGTAACTTCACAGATCTTCATTGTAAAGGGTTTAAACACTGTTTCCCATGCTTGTTCAATGAACCATAAACAATTAATGAACATGCACCTGTGGAATGGTTGTTAAGACACTAACAGCTTACAGACGGTAGGCAATTAAGGTCACTGTTATGAAAACGTAGGACACTAAAGAGGCCTTTCTACTGACTCTGAAAAACACCAAAAGAAAGATGCCCAGGGTCCCGGCTCATCTGCGTGAACGTGTCTTACGCATGCTGCAAGGAGGCATGAGGACTGCAGATGTGGCCAGGGCAATAAATTGCAATGTCCGTACTGTGAGACGCGTAAGACAGTGCTACAGGGAGACAGGATGGACAGCTGATCGTCCTCGCAGTGGCAGACCACGTGTAACAACACCTGCACAGGATCGGTACATCCGAACATCACACATGTACAGGATGGCAACAACAACTGCCCAAGTTACACCAGGAACGCACAATCCCTCCATCACTGCTCAGACTGTCCGCAATAGCCTGTGAGAGGCTGGACTGAGGGCTTGAAGGCCTGTTGTAAGGCAGGTCTTCACCAGACATCACCGGCAACAATGTCGCCTATGAGCACAAACCCACCGTCGCTGGACTAGACAGGACTGGCAAAAAGTGCTCTTCACTGACGAGTTATGGTTTTGTCTAACCAGGGGTGATATCGGATTCGCGTTTATCGTCGAAGGAATGAGCATTACACCGAGGCCTGTACTCTGGAGCGGGATCGATTTGGAGGTGGAGGGTCCGTCATGGTCTGGGGCAGTGTGTCACAGCATCATCGGACTGAGCTTGTTGTCATTGCAGGCGATCTCAACGCTGTGCATTACAGGGAAGACATCCTTCTCCCTCATGTGGTATCCTTCCTGCAGGCTCATCCTGACATGACCCTCCAGCATGATAATGCCACCAGCCATACTGCTCGTTCTGTGCGTGATTTCCTGCAAGACAGGAATGCCAGTGTTCTGCCATGGCCAGCGAAGAGCCCGGATCTCAATCCCATTGAGCACGTCTGGGACCTGTTGGATCGGAGGGTGAGGGCTAGGGCCATTCCCCCCAGAAATGTCCGGGAACTTACAGGTGCCTTGGTGGAAGAGTGCATTTCACAGCAATAACTTGAAAATCTGGTGCAGCCCATAAGGAGGAGATGCACTGCAGTACTTAATGCAGCTGGTGGCCACACCAGATACTGACTGTTACTTTTGATTTAGTTCAGGAACACATTATTCAATTTCTGTTAGTCACATGTCTGTGGAACTTGTTCAGTTTATGTCTGAGTTGTTGAATCTTGTTGTGTTCATCCAAATATTTACACATGTTAAGTTTGCTGAAAATAAACGCAGTTGACAGTGAGAGGACATTTCTTTTTTTGCTGAGTTTATATACACACACACACTACCAGTCAAAAGTTTGGACACACCTACTCATTCAAGGGTTTTTCTTTATTTTTTATTATTTTCTATATTTTAGAATAATTGTGAAGACATAACTGTGAAATAACACATAGAATCATGTAGTTACGAAAAGTGTTATACAAAAATATTCTTCAAATAGCCACCCTTTTGCTTGATGACAGCTTTGCACACTCTTGGCATTCTCTCAAACAGCTTCATGAGGTAGTCACCTGGAAAGCATTTCAATTAACAGGTGGGCCTTCTTAAAAGTTAATTTGTGGAATTTCTTTCCTTCTTAATGTGTTTGAGCCAATCAGTTGTATTGTGTTCTGACAAGTATACAGAAGATAGCCCTATTTGGTAAAAGACCAAGTCCATATTATGGCAAGAACAGCTCAAATAAGCAAAGAGAAATGACAGTCTATCATTACTTTAAGACATGAAGGTCAGTCAATCCGGAAAATGTCAAGAACTTTGAAAGTTTCTTCAAGTGCAGTTGCAAAAACCATCAAGCGCTATGATGAAACTGGCTCTCATGAGGACCGCCGCAGGAAAGGAAGACCCAGAGTTACCTCTGCTGCAGATAAATTCATTAGAGTTACCAGCCTCAGAAATTGCAGCCCAAATAAATGCTTCACAGATTTCAGGTAACAGACACATCTCAACATCAACTGTTCAGAGGAGACTGCGTGAATCAGGCCTTCATGGTTGAATTGCTGCAAAGATACCACTGCTAAAGGACACCAATAAGAATAAGAGATTTGCTTCAGCCAAGAAACACAAGCAATGGACATTAGACCGGTGGAACTCCGTGCTTTGAGATTTTAGATTTTTGGTTCCAACCGCTGTCTTTGTGAGACACAGAGTAGGTAAACGGATGATCTCCGCATGTGTGGTTCCCACCGTGAAGCACGGAGGAGGAGGTGTGATGGTGTGGAGGTGCTTTGCTGCTGACACTGTCTGTGATTTATTTAGAATTCATGGCACACTTAACCACACCTCCAGGCTGTGTAAGGGCTATTTGACCAAGAAGGAGAGCGATAGAGTCCTGCATCAGATGACTTGGCCTGCACAATCACCCAACCTCAACCCAATTGAGATGGTTTGGGATGAGTTGGACCACAGAGTGAAGGAAAAGCAGCCAACAAGTGCTCAGCATATGTGGGAACTCCTTCAAAACTGTTGGAAAAGCATTCTTCATTTAGCTAGTTGAGAGAATGCTAAGAGTGTGCAAAGCTGTCATCAATGCAAAGGGTGGCTACTTTGAAGAATCTCAAATATAAAATATATTTTGATTTCTTTAACACTTTTTTGGTTACTACATGATGACATATTTGTTATTTCATAGTTTTGATGACTTCAATATTATTCTACAATTCTACAAAAAAGTTAAAATAAAGTCAAACTGGGTAGGTGTGTCCAAAGTTTGGACTGGTACTGTACATGTAAATATGGCATTTAGCACGTTTTTATCCAAAGCGGCTTACAGTCATGCCTTCATACATTTTTGTACTGGTGGTCCCAGCGGGCATCGAACCCACGATCCTCGTCGTTGCAGGCGCCATGCTCAACCAACTATAAAGTCTAATGGGGTTTTTATTTTTCTCCCCCCTCTGGAGATATCCATCCATGACCATTACTCCCTCACTCTATCCATTGATATGGTGAGCTATTTGCCTGCATCCACGTAGCAGGACATGAATGTGAATGGGAGTATTATTTTATGCCATGTTTTTTGTACTCAGAGAGGCAGAGAGGGCCAAATAAAGCCTGAACAACATCCGAAACCATGCCTTTAACACAAAACGAATAGAAAAACATTCCACCACGACCACTTAACGATACATGATATCCTCCACATTGAGAATAACATGTGGACATGTTTTGTCGCTATTCTCTCAGTAGCTGTTATTTCAAAGCTGTGCGTTACAGGGAAGACATCCTCCTCCCTCATGTGATACCCTTCCTGCAGGCTCATCCTGACATGACCCTCCAGCATGACAATGCCACTAGACATACTGCTCGTTCTGTGCGTGATTTCCTGCAAGACAGGAATGCCAGCTCCTCAAATCCATTCACTGTTATTAAACCCACCCAAGGAAGCGATCTGTAGACTGTCTGCAGAGGAGTATGCAGGGAGAAGATACATTCATTTTAAAGTAGGCTGGCAGCGGTGTTAAAAATATCCTCCTCACTCGCTGTGCCTGTGTATATATGTGTGTGTGTGTGTACCTGTTTATGTTCCTCTGTTTCTCTGTGTGTGTACCTGTTTATGTGTGGTTGAGCCTCTGATTAAAAATCCAGGCAACTTAAGCAACTTTACAGCTTGTGCCAAGATGAATGGCAGTCCACCGGTAGCAAAGCGGGCCCACACCTTTTTTTAAAGCAGCTGTTTATATGCAATGAATCTTGTAGCATTTGTGGATGTATGTGCTGACCCAAGCAGATAGTCGGCCGTGGGCTAATGCGGCTCCAACCCCGCATAGGGCATTTGTCTCAAGGTGCAGGGCAGAGTACCGGGCAGGTAACCAGCAAGTGATGGCTGTTCAACAGTCTGATGGCCTGGAGTTAGAAGCTGGTTTTCAGTCTCTCAGTCCCGGTTTAGATGCACCTGTACCGTCTCTGTCTGCTAGATGGTAGCAGAGTGAACAGACCATGACTCGGGTGGCTGAAGTCCTTGGTTAGGTGTAGGTGTGCGTGTGTGCAAAGTGTGTGTGTAATGTAATTCACCATGCAAGCCATAGGAGCTGTGTGCATAATTGCATAACATTACTTTTGCATGCCACCGGTGTCATCACCCATAACACTTAATCTCAGGGGGATTACATTAATCAGAAATTAACTCAGGATCCCGGTCCCTATGTACTCTAGCTATAGCAACACTTACAACAGAAACAAAGCCAAACTGTGGACTACAGTCAAATCGTAGAAATCTTTCAAAATGCAATCCTGTTGCATGGCAGCGACTTGAAGGCTGTGTCCCAAATGCCACAGCCTTGATGAACAACCCAGTGAGCGAGAGAGAGAGAGAGCGATTTAAACAGCTCTGTCACCAGTGAAATGTGATGTGTATCTTTGGTGTGCCATGATGGTGGTGGTGGGAAAATAACAAACCCTTGGTCAGGTCAGAACAAGGCTCAGGAGAGACCATTACTGTACGCTAGCAGGCTACACTGGTGTGAAACTGAATCCAAATGAATTCCATCCCTCACAATCCTCAATCCTGCTCTGAGGATTTCTTGCCTAGTTTATTCGATTAAAGTCTCTGGGTGCTCGTCCAATGCACTGGAGTGGATCGCTATGCACAGTCAGTACTGTTGTTCGCTGAGGGCCAAAAAGAAAGGCACCTTTTCTTTAATGAGCCGGTAGCAAATTTGCAAGAACTGTCACTGAGGTTATTTGTTATTTTGTATAGAAGTTGTGTTTTCTGCTAAATTGGAGAATGGTGATAATGATGAACAGAATGGAGGATAGCTTACCCTGCTATATGATGTAAATCAGAATCACACAACAATGCTTACCAATTGTCGAGTCTGTAAAAGGCGATAGAGATTTCCCATTTTCTACAACAGTATTATAATACGGTACACGACACTCACACTCACACTGAGATAGGTGGGTAACAGTTTACATTAACTGTATGTTCAGAATCATACATGTGACATATATTATAAACTCAGCAAAAAAAGAAACGTCTTCTCACTGTCAACTGCGTTTATTTTCAGCAAATTTAACATGCGTAAATATTTGTATGAACATAAGATTCAACAAGAGCACTTTTTGCCAGTTACGTCGGGTCCAGTGACGGTGGGTTTGTGCCCATAGGTGACATTGTTGCCGGTGATGTCTGGTGAGGACCTGCGTTACAACAGGCCTACAAGCCCCCAGTTCAGCCTCTCTCAGCCTATTGCGGACAGTCTGAGCACTGATGGGGGGGATTGGGGGGGATCCCTACTTCCGGCGCCGACCGAGATGGCCGCCTCGCTCCGCGTTCCTAGGAAAATATGCAGTATTTTGTTTTTTTATGTGTTATTCCATACATTGGTACCCCAGGTAATCTTAAGTTTCATTACATACAGTCGGGAGGAACTACTGAATATAAGAGCAACGTCAACTCACCATCGTTACAACCAGGAATATGACTTTCCCGAAGCGGATCCAGTGTTTTGCCTTCCACCCAATACAATGGATCTGATCCCAGCCGGCGACCCTATGCGACGCCGTAAAAGGGGCAAACGARGCGGTCTCCTGGTCAGGCTTCGGAGACGGGCACATCGCGCTCCACTCCCTAGCATACTACTCGCCAATGTCCAGTCTCTTGACAATAAGGTTGATGAAATCTGAAGCAAAGGTAACATTCCAGAGAGACATCAGAGATTGTAACGTTCTTTGCTTCACGGAAACATGGCTCACTCGAGAGACGCTAACGAGTCGGTGCAGCCAGCTGGTTTTTCGCGCATCGCGCCGACAGAAACAAACATCTTTCTGGTAAGAAGAGGGCGGGGGTGTATGCCTTATGATTAACGAGACGTGGTGTGATCATAAACAACATACAGGAACTCAAGTCATTCTGTTCACCTGATCTAGAATTCCTCACAATCAAATGTCGACCGCGTTATCTACCAAGGGAATTCTCTTCGATTATAATCACAGCCGTATATATTCCAAGCAGACACATCGATGGCCCTGAACGAACTTTATTTGACTCTTTGTAAACTGGAAACCACACACCTGAGGCTGCATTCATCGTGCTGGGATTTTAACAAGGCTAATCTGAAAACAAAATCTCCTAAATTCTATCAGCAATATCGATTGTGCTACCAGGGCTGGTAAAACCTTGGATCATTGTTTATACTAACTTCCGCGACGCATATAAGGCCCTCCCACCCCTCCTTTCGGAAAAAGCTGACCACGACTCCATTTTGTTCTTCCAGCCTACAAACAGAAACTAAAACAGCAAGCTCCCTCGCTCAGGTCTGTTCAACGCTGTCCGACCAATCTGATTCTACGCTTCAAGACTGCTTGAATCACGTGGATTGGGATATGTTCCGCATTGCGTCCAACAACAACATTGACGAAATACGCTGATTCGGTGAGCGAGTTCATTAGAAAGTGCATTGACGATGTCGTCCCACAGCAACGATTAAAACATTCCCAAACCAGAAACGTGGATTGATGGCAGCATTCGCGTGAAACTGAAAGCGCGAACCACTGCTTTTAACCAGGGCAAAGGTGACCGGAAACATGACCGAATACAAACAGTGAGCTATTCTCTCCGCAAGGCAATCAAACAAGCTAAGTCCAGTATAGAGACAAAGTAGAGTCGCAATTCAACAGCTCAGACACGAGGTATGTGGCAGGGTCTACAGTCAATCACGGATTACAAAAAGAAAACCAGCCCGTCGCGGACCAGGATGTCTTTCTCCCAGAACAGACTAAATATTTTTTTTGCTCGCTTTGAGGACAATACAGTGCCACTGACACGGCCCGCTACCAAACCTGCGGCTCTCCTTCACTGCAGCCGAGGTAGTAAAACATTTAAACGTGTTAACCCTCGCAGCTGCAGGCCCAGACGCATTCCCAGCCGCGTCCTCAGAGCATGCGCTAGACCACCTGGCTGGTGTCGTTAAGGACATATTCAATCAATCCTTATCTCCCACGCTCACTGCCCTAGTCTCACCAATCGCCTCTCAGAAGGGCGCACCATCTGTTCCTGCTACCCGACAGAACAGCTACAGCGACTAACTGAGCCATAACACGCGAACACTACCACGCACCCCGCTACCATCACTCCCCCTCTCCCGTCACTCCATGAAGTGCTTTGAGAGACTAGTCAAGGACCATATCACCCACCTACCTGACACCCTAGACCCACTCCAATTTGCTTACCGACCCAATAGGTCCACAGACGACGCAATCGCAACCACACTGCACACTGCCCTAACCCATCTGGACAAGAGGAATACCTATGTGAGAATGCTGTTCCCTTAAAGTGGAACTGACAGTGTTTTAGCAACATGAAATCTTATTAAAATCCCCCAGGTAGTGTACTTATTTTTTTTGTGCATGTTCTGCAAGTGAGCACTTAGATATGGTCATTTTCACATTTTCATAAATTCTTTGAATGTTTGGGAATTACATAAATTAAGCAATATAGCAATATAGAATATAGCAATTATAGCAATATAGAATGTGAAAGCACTGCAGTAAATAAAACCGAATAAAAACATTTATCTCGTCCAGGACCAGAGTCTACGCAGTCCTGCAAAAGCCACAAAAGCCACCTGAATGAATATCTGCAAATATGTAAATACGGGAGTCCTCTTACATTTGGGATCTTTAAAATCATGTTTAGGGCTGTTGCGGTATAACGCCACTCTGGTAGTCATGAGTCATGACCGCATTAAAATTTCACGTGACTGTTGAGTTGCGGTAATCTCCTTATATGCACTCTGGACATGCTTTGGTACTACCCAAATGGCTGACGCCCATCAGCCTGATAATCAGGGCTCTATTGTCACTCTAACATCAATACAAATTCAATGGAAAATCATATCAAACACTTATCATCAAAACAGTAGGCCTGTCGTACTTTTAAAACTCACCTCACTGTGATGATCAATTTGAATAAAGAAGTTGAACAGCAGGTTGAAACAGTGTAAAACATGGTTGTTGTGGATGTTGTTTCAAAGTCTAACACACCAAAACGGATAGCGCTTTCTAAGGTGATGATTAATTCAAAACACCATATGCATATCACAGTTTATGCATATGCATATGCATATGAGCCCAAGCCCGAAAAGAAAAACCTGAATTAAAATGATGATTGGGCCTTTATACCGAAATAGCCTACCGCATATTATGCAAGGCAGAAAAACATAAAACTAAACTGATTTAAGATGTCTATGGTTCATAATATATACTCCAAAATTAAACAAATTTGAGTGATCACCTTTGAGTRTGGATTGTATTATTATGCATACTGGATGACCTGGTTACCTTATTGTACGCTCCAAAATGTCTATCCATGAGTCATGGAGAGAATGTATAGCCCTAGGCATTGCTGTTGGTTCATGGACTGTGCAGAGCAGCTTACAGTTTGCCTACAATTAGTGAATTTGTATTTGATTTTGAATAGCCTAGTAATAAGGATTTTTTTTAAATACATATATATTTTCATAATTAATTGGGTGACACATTACCTTTAGCTATACAGAGTATCTCACCCACAAGCATTTCCATCTCCTCCTTTATTTATTTCTTGAGCGTGCAGACGGGCTGTAAACAGTTTAGTGAAATGTGTTTTGTTTGCGAAAACATTAGACTATCGATGTTCTCAAACAGATTTCACTTGGTTTCCCAAATTTAAGCACGGGGTACATTGTTGCTGCAGGAACAAGGTTAGAGAGCCCATGGCATACAGAGTTTGGGTGGAATATCACCTGTTGGGCAGCGAGATCATGTTCCTCAAACAGTGGTTGATGTCTGAAGTGAAATAAGTGTTCCCATACATATATACCTGTCTTTTCCCCCCTGCCCATTTGATAATGGGACATTCTAAATCAAAACTAATTTGACATATTAGTAAAGACAAGATTAAATTGAGAATATTCTGATGGGTGAAAATATGAGCACTTGATGAGAGAACAGCTGTGCGGCCTGAGGCAAGGAACAGACCAAAAAAGCTAAAATCATTAATAGCCTATAGTCGCACCATGCAGCCCATATTTTTTATTTATTTCTAAGACATTCTAAAGTTTGCATCATTCACAACGAAAGTTGCCAAATGACTCTATATCTAGCATGTAGGACCTGTTTCAAATGATCACTTTTATAAATAGCCATTTCATATGTGCACTTGCTCTGTAATGGGGGAAAATATCCTTTATATTTTATTCAACTAAGTTGAATWATTTTCTTCTTACTATAAAATCAAATCAAATTAAATAATGGCACGGGACTTATAAGCATATCTTGTCAGCAAAATGAACAAGCCTATGGCATGGAGCATAGCCATACAGTAGGCCAACTCATATTCTGTTCTTCTGAAATACATATTCTTTATATCATAATGTTTCTTTATACCTGACTAAAATAAATAATTGATGTATTTTTATGCTGTATATTACATTTATTTAATAGACTTTTTAAATGTAGATGTCCCAAAGGTGCGCAGCAGCGGCTTACATACGTGGAGGCCTGGAGATGCTTTTAATTAATTAACGGTCAATTACCGTAAGACCGGCAAAAACTGGCTGACAAAATGTCGTGACCGCCACAGCCCTAGTCCTGTTCATCAAACAACCATAAAAAGGTAGGCTATCTTTCCCTATATGCAGATCAACAACCAATACTAGCCAGAGCAAAATGAGCTCCATTCTAACAAAATGAACATTAGATAAACCCTCTGAAACCTTTTTAGCTAGTTGGCCATTAAAATTGCACTGATCAAAGATGGGGAATAGTAAGTAGCCTGCCTGTCCTTCTGCAGCTTGCCTGCCAATGTGCATTCTTGTCCCAACAAAGCACCCAAGCTAACTGGCTAAAGTTGATTAGCTTGCAAGCTAGCTACTTCCAGACACAAATGAGCGAACACCTCACTCTGACCCTAGCAAAACTGGTTATGCTGTTTACATGTTATCTAGAGCGTTCGTGACTAACTATTACCTTTTTTTGTCTACGCTTACTGACACCGGTCATATTCAGCAGGTGTTGCGAGTTCGTAAATTCATTGGTTATTCAGCGCACTGGCACACTCAGACGAGAGTGCTCTGAAATCGGAGTAGATAGCCAGAGTGAATTTGCGAACGCAAGAGATATGCTAACTGTATAACAGTCATTTCAAGTTCAGCATAGCCAGCTAGCGATTCACATGTCTTGCTAGCTAACCAAATGACAACTGCATCTCTAGCTGTGTAGCCACCGAAAAGCGATATGAGGGGAAAAAGTCAGTCACTCCTCCAATGGCATAACATCTTCCTAGCAGCTAGCTATCTAGCTAACGTTAGGCTCTGTGTTTTTAGCTTGCTACATAAATAAATACGCAAACCTATTAGCCACGTTATGACTGACTTTTGGTCATTGTCCTTGCTAGTTTGGTTGTATTGACATTGCCAGCCTTATTTACATTCGTCTGTTTTTGTCAAAAATATTGAGTCATTGAAACTGAAACCGTTCCAGAAATGGAGGCAGCAAACAATGTACCAGGCCAGCTGGGATTTACAACCTGATAGCAATATTTTTGCTATATAACCTATTTAACCTATAACCTATTTTTAAAACCTCTTATAAAAGAAATTCTGTAGCATAAACTGGGAATTTTGTATTTTTGACTGATGTTATGATTGTTTGTTTCATATCTGCAAACTAAAACGCTGTCAGTTCCAATTTAAGATTTAGTAGTGCTCTAAGCAGCTATGATGTCAAGTTTATTAGTGGAATGTATGCTTTAAGAACATAGGCAGTTGATGTTAAATATGTTTTATAATTTTTTTTWAATTGATTTTCATACACACAACACAAAAAAAGACCAACAAACAGAAAAGATACAATGAACATAGTCAACACCACATGACATCTAATGAACAGCTCCAGCCACAGACAGCATTTAGCAGTCTTTTCACATTATCATACTTCCTAGACTTGTGACGTAGTCTCTCAGCTATTGAACGCTGGCTATCAAGGTTCGGTTGTGACTGATTTGAAGCTCCTCTATCCTCCTCCCAGCTCAGACAGCTACTGTGCAGGAGACTGTGGGTTTGCCTTAAATGCCACCTTATACCCTGTATAGTGCACTACTTTTGACGGTCAAACGTCATGCACTGAATAGGGAAGACGGTGTCATTTTGGATGCATACCTGTGGTTGCAGCATCGGAGCCTGCCTGGTGTTCTCTTTCCACAATGCAGCCCGGCGCCAAGTGATAAAATGGGTGGAGAGGGATTAAAACAGAGGGCTGGAGATGTAAACAATTATCCCTTGCACCACACATCCCAGGGTGTGGATTCCAATGGCAAGAGGGATGAGCTATCACCCCCATTAATGCCATCATTATTCCCCCGTGCCTAATGACCTCCCTTAGAACCCCCCCCACACACACACAGGWTTGATCAATGTCTGTCAGA
Organism: Salvelinus sp. IW2-2015; assembly: GCF_002910315.2. NCBI lineage: Eukaryota > Metazoa > Chordata > Actinopteri > Salmoniformes > Salmonidae > Salvelinus > Salvelinus sp. IW2-2015. The sequence continues at coordinate 253,795 of NW_019942584.1, read as the reverse complement.
GAAAGTTTCCTGTGTGCTCTTTCTCTACAACTTCTTGTAAAACTGCTTTTTATTGCACAAAGTATTGCTTCCGCACTATGCAAAGTCTTTTCTGGGAACTAAATAAATGTATCCCACGTCCTGAGGGGAACTCTTGCTCTGCACTACGTCTCTACCTGGGGATTTCTTTTGCTCCCATGATTCATAACTGAAAGAATTTCTCTTGATATGAGAAACATGTCATCTTGTATTCCTCATTTTTCAAGCCAGATAGAAAATCTACTCCATGTAACTTCCTGCTGATATTAGTTTTGGGGTTTTCCAAAAAACTTCACATAGGTTCTCGATGCTCAACAGTACTGTATATCATACTGTACTTTTTAACAGTCACATAGAACTCCACACGGGGAGAATAGGGTGTCATTTGAGACGGAGTTTGTCTCTTAAAGGAAAAATCTACGCTTTTTTTATTGTTTTATTAGTCCACTGTTGATACAACCCAAAATGTTTTGCATGTCGGTGATCAAGTTTTCTAGATATAGAACTATCAAATTATAGAAAGTGTCACAGTATGATGCATTTTTGAGTGGTATTTTCCTTTAATCAACCACCATTAGATTAGATTCCAGCCTCTTTTCAGCCTTCTGATTACGTATTGTATTTGCCTGAGATATTATGGTGGAAGCCCAGGCAGTGACACTGCCGTCCTAGCTACATTAATCACAAGTCCAACTGGATCAATATGTTGTAATTAGTTCTTTTTCATCTCTGTCCATTTCTGAGATTAATAATGTTAGAGTTGAACAAGGCCATGGCAACAAAGCACCCTCAGACTCAACTGTGTCATTCATTTCCTGTTAGCAAACAATATGTTCTCAGAAGTATAGGTCCTTTCTCTCTCTCTGAACAATGACATGATGAGGACACTACTGCTGACAAAGTTATTTTGAATCCCCTTGCATTTCCAACCAATCCGTATGTTCTTATCGCAAAGGGTTCACTATGTTGCCATTGTAATGAAGCAACAGGTTGTGCTCCAATACGGTGGAAAACATAAGCTCTCATGAACATTTGGCTAACCCACATAGATAAATCTCTTTGGTCCGCCACGTTCAATTGTTTGGATGTAAAGTACTTCTATAATGATGTAAATGAACACATTTTATAATATGAATATAATAATTAATATGATGCTAGACACCTCTGGAAAGTACAGTGCCTTCAGAAAATATTCATACGCTTGACTTAGTTCACATTTTCTTGTGTTACAGCCTGAATTCGAAATTGATTAAATTGTTTTTTTTCTTCTCACCCATCTACACACAATACCCCATCATTTTTATTTTTTACTAGGCAAGTCAGTTAAGAACAAATTCTTATTTTCAATGACGGCCTAGGAACAACTGCCTTGTTCAGGGGCAGAACGACAGATGTAGGATGTAACGCAACAAAATATGGGAAAGGTCAAGGGGTGTGAATCAGTGGCGGTCGTTGCCATTTAATATGAGGGAGGATTATAAAAAAAWATATATATATATGAGCATGGCTTTATTTCTATTACAGCATATTGGTTGACTGTCATTCATATTTCATTCACCCAGCTCAATGTAACATCGATTTAGGCTACTACATGATTCTCAAATTTTCCATTTACCCATCATGAGGTTGCTACAACCTAGCCTATGAATGAAAGTTTACAACGTAGGTGCACAGGTCGAGAGAATTAAGGTGACATACAGTGACACATTCAATACCACCTTGCACACTCTTGCCTGCATCTAGCTGATCTAGCGTTTAATCATTTGTCACGATCGTCGTAATGAATGGACCAAGGTGCAGCGTGGTAGGCGTACATATTTATTTTTACTAAATGAACACCGAACAAAAAACAACAAAACGAACAAACGAAACGTGAAGCTATACAACTAGCGCTGATAAGCAACTAAACATAGACAAGATCCCACAAACACAAATGAGGAAATGGCTACCTAAATATGATCCCCAATCAGAGACAACGATAAACAGCTGCCTCTGATTGGGAACCATATCAGGCCACCATAGAAATACAATATCACCTAGATGACCCACCCAAGTCACTATCACGCCCCAACCAACACAGAGAAAAACAGCATACTATGGTCAGGGCGTGACATCATTAGTCCAACAGTTGCCAATGAGAGTTTCGATTGGACAAATTAAGGTATATTTATCCCCATTTCATTCTGTTTGCTTTCATTTAAGACAGAATTGGCAGAATGAATACACCCCTGATCACACGCAAACAAAGTTCCCTTTCATCGCAACCACATAAAAACAGCATGATCACTTTGCTCGTTGTGTATATAACTCCTTCTCGCAACTATCTACGCACTCTCCTCCTCTCACGTTTTCCCTTCGCTTGTGGACTTCATTGCACATCACATCAGCTCTCTGTGACCAGGCAAAAAAAACTTTCCAAGCCAAAACTTCATATCATGACYGCTAACTGCTACACACAGTCTACATTGTTGTCACGTCATAGTCAACATAGCTACTAGAACTAACACGTTAGTAAACCCGCTACAATCATGCAGTACAATGTACAGTCAGAAACCAGTTTAGTAGTTACACCGGTGTGCCCCGGTGGCAATAAATTAATAAAAGCAAAATAAACCTTGACTTGGAAGAGTTCCTGTGTTGGATAGCCATAGCCAGCTAGCTAAAATAGCATCCCTCTCTGTTTGAGCCGGGGGTTTGATTAGGCTAAATTTGTTCAAAACTGTTCAACTATTGTCTTTCTCTCTCTTTGAGTCAACTACTAACCACATTTTATGCACTGCAGTGCTAGCTAGCTATAGCTTATGCTTTCAGCACTAGATTCATTCTCTGGTCCTTTGATTGGTGGACAACATGTCAGTTCAAGCTGCAAGAGCTCTGATAGTTTGGATGTCCTCCGGAAGTTGTCATAATTACTGTGTAAGTCTATATAAGGGGGTGAGAACCATGAGCCTCCTAGGTTTTGTATTGAAATCAATGTACCCAGAGGAGGACGGAAGCTAGCTGTCCTCCGGCTACCCTACAGAGTGCTGCTACCCTACAGTGTGTATTTGGTGACGTACATTTACTTAGTATAGTTTCATCTAAAAACGATCACTTAATGTTTCACACATTTTGTTTTTAAGAAATTTACTGAGGAGGATGGTCCACCCCTTCCAGCTAATCTACTAAAGGCTTCTAATGGTGTTAATATTGAGTTTAGTATACTTTGTCATTCACTTTGTAAATAAAACAGCTATTATACATGCATGGCAAATAGCCTATTGGCTATGCTGCTCGCTGACGCACCTTGATGCCCCCCTCCCAACCCTCATTCAACAGTAAAATCACTGATCAAAAATCCCCTGTCCACTGTCTTGTTAATTAGTGTCTGAAGTAATCAGTGGAGATTTTGTATTCCCACGGTCAAAATACCAAGCTCATTAACAGACTGAAATATTACAATTGATTTACAAGTGAGACAATTTGCATTAATAAAAGGAATACATTTTGAAGGAATCTGACTGGGGTTTGAAATGAACCTCTCAGTCATTCAGAGGAAGGAGATAGCAATGTTCCAGAGGAGAGAGTAAATACAGCTCAGAGGGTGTCTGAATCAGTGCCAGCGTATAAACCCTGTAATTATAGTCAGGAGCAGGTCCTTCAGATGAGGGCCAGCGAACAACATTAAATATTAATGGCTAATATAACCTTGAAATCACTTTTGTCTCAGCTTGGTAGCGAAGACAAGATAAATTGTAATAATCTCCTGAAATATCCCTCTGGCCCTTTCTTGTAACGGAGTGGAGAGAAGCCTGATGAGAGGAATATTAATAATACCTGAGATCTTGAAACGCCATCATGTTTATGAGGCTCGCGAATGTTCAAGCGATATGTGTGAAACGCTCCTTTTCTGTACTGTACACATCTTAAATAGATGGTATTTCTTTATGCTTCTAGGCTCTGGCTTGATTGTTATGTCGCTTGGTGTGTTTAAGTAGTGAGCTGTGCTGATAAGAGACTGCAGCGATGAATTAGGGAACCTCAGAGGACGGTAAGAGCACCTCATGAGGCGCTTTGCCATTTGATGGTTTTAAAAACCTTTTTGGTTCAGAGTGCAGCCCATAGTCATATTTAATGTTCTGCTATTAAGTTTTGGATCAACCGATATCTGCGGTGGTCTGTCTTTGTGTTCTCTCTCTTGTTTCAATGTTACCGTGTTCTCAGGATGAACATGAAAGATTCCCCGTGAATACACGTTGCAGTCGGATAACAATTCACCTCAGCGAGAAAGCGAGCGATTGTCTAATGTCCTCAGGTCACTGAAACGCACTACAGATGCTCACACATCCCACGTCCTGTTCCCATGAGATACTCAATCGTTGTTTGYGAGGCCACCTGAAGTATGTGAATCACTCGCTGTAGGTACTACAGTATGCATGGAAAACTGTATATGCAATTACTACTGTATAAGCAATGTTCTTGGGTTATGAATGTGTAGCAATGTATCTTCAATGGAGAAACGCCGGTCTTGCCGTTCTGCCGCTTTCCCTAGCCGTAGGCATGGGACTGCTCAGGAGGGCACAATGATTTGGAATGTCCAGGCAGAAATATATAATGTAGAACAAACAAATCTCTGACATTTACTGTTGATATAAGGATTCAYGTTAGCTCTATTAATGACATTTCTATCTGCAACGTTCAACAATGTTTGCCTATACTGAATGTGGCCCTGATAGTGCACTATAGCATTGATTCCAAATCACCATGTGAACACAGCCCAGTTCCTCCCCATTGCACCCTTCTTCCTCTCCATATCAGGTAATGGCCAGGCATCTACACACCCAAGAGCTTTGAAAATGGACAGCGTATTACAAACATGTAGAGAGAAAGACGGCTATTGACCGTGCTCGTACTGTAATACAGTGTGTCCTGCAAATGCCTCGGCACACCTCTGGGCTGCCCATTGATTGGTTTAAAAGGTTCAAGGGCTGGGGTTTGAAATAAACCTCTCATTCAAAGGGATATTAATGTTAAAGAGACGAGAGTAACTACAGCTCAGAGGGTGTCTGAATCATGTGAGAGAATTGCCCAGCTCTAGCCCTTGCTGCTCTCACTATAGAAACGGAACAAAACTTGCCAGAGGCAATAAGAGAGACCAATTTGGGCTGTGTAACTAACGGTGTGACTGCTATGTGGGCAGGCAAGCGGACATTCATTAAAGGCTACTTTTTAAACATGAAATGTATTTTACGTACACTGTCGGTCATTTCTTTATGCAGTATGTTTTGTGTATAAATGTAGGCTATAGGTACATCTTGCAAACCCCAATGTTTTGCATTCCAGTTGATTATATTCGACTGCCATGTTGAGCGAATAAAGTAACCTAAGTTAAAGTAACGTAATACCATGGCCGTTAATTGCGTAGTCAAACTCCCATAGTGATATATTATGAGGTGACAAGAACGCATCACATGTTCATTAGTTGTGTTAATTTGCAAATGCATCTACAAAAAAAGCTCTGTGTGACACAAGCTGTCCACTTTATTTGCCGTCATCAAATCTATATAACTTTTAATTGGATAAACCCCCCCCCCCATCATGTTAATTATATTCTGTAGGCTGCGTTCTGTTTGCACTAGCAGAGACAAGGCAAGGCACATACACGCTGACTAATCCAGTATGTCCCTCTTTGCATCCCCTTTACCAAAAGTTTAATGAAGTGTAAAATAATGGATAAATGGACAAATAAATGGATAAATAAACCTCGGACAACCTTTTGCTTACTTTCATCTGAATCTTTGTAAACGTCCCTAAATGCTGCTCTKCATAAATGGTTGTCTCATTGACCAAAGTGAACTTGGGTTAGTTTTATCTGTGTGATCTGCATGGGAAAAGGCCAGTTTTATCGCATCGTGGCTGTGGTTTATCAGCTCTAATGCTACAGTAATTATTACTGTCATTGACCTCCATCTAGATCCGATCCTGTATCTAAGTACAGTGCTATTAATCTCACTCGCTGGAGAACTCAGGGAAAGCAGTAATAGCTGTGTTTGCTGTTAAAGCGGAGCCTGGAGTGTGAATGTTTTTGCAATTTCGACAAAAATGTCAGGCAAATGACCTGCTCTTTAGAGGAACCTAGCACGTTGCTGTACAAGTTGAGCTATGTATTGACTCAGAGCATAGAGAAATGCAGAGGTCAGTTGTACACATGTTTGTACATGCATTGATTGACCTCACCGTCGGGCAACATTCCTACAGAAAGAAAGCTATTATTTAGCATTTAAGCAGGTTTTGAATGCTATTGCTTCTGGTGGATTGTGTCAATTTTGGAAGGAATTATACATTCCCTGTCTGGTTTTAGTTAGAGTATGGTAATGTTGGTGAGTTCAGGGTTCACATGACTCGTCAATTGATTTATACGTAAAATGTCATGATTTTTTACTCAACCCTAGTCTAACTCGACAAATTACGCTACAATGTTGAGCCTGAACCTGCTGTCTTGGGACGCACTCAGGATTACAACCTATGCACAATATGCCACGTCAATTATCCTAAAACTGTGTCGTGAATCGCCCACCGAGTTGCTCATTCGCTTGCTAGAACGCACAGCGAAGCCCCTTTTCTCAACTGCTTCTTTGAGTCCTTCATATTCATTTCACCCACACACGTGTAGTTGTGACACATGCATTCTCGCCATATTCAAATGTTGTAGGGGTGCGCATCATGTGTAAAACAACAATGATGTTAATTCCAACGTGATTGCGATAAATCAAGAGTGAACGGGAACAGCCCTATTAAAATGTGTTGCCTCATCATTCTGTTTATTTGTGTTTTATCTGTCGGCTCTGTGCTTTAACTCAGGATCTGTGTGTAGTTAATCCGACCCTCTCTGCCTAGTCGTCGCCATTTTTACCTGTTGTTGCTGTGTTAGACTAGCACCCTGTTATTGCTGCTGTTATCTTACCTGTTGTTTTAGCTAGCTCTCCCAATCAAGACCTGCAATCACTTTATGCCTTATTGTATGTCTCTCTCAAATATCAATATGCCTTGCATACTGTTGTTCAGGCTAGTTATCATTATCATTGTTTTGGTTTGCAATGGACCCTGTAGTTCCACTCTCCGTACCCCTAATAACCCATCCTTTGTCCCACCCCCCACACATGCGGTGACCTCACCCATTGAGACCAGCATGTCCAGAATACAACCTCTCTTATCATCACCCAGTGCCTGGGCTTGCCTCGCTGTACCGCGCCCCACCATACCCCTGTCTGCACATTATGCCCAGAATCTATTCTACCACGCCCATAAATCTGCTCCTTTTATTCTTTGTCCAACGCTCTAGGCGACCAGTTTTGATAGCCTTTAGCCGCACCCTCATCCTACTACTCCTCTGTTCCTCGGTGATGGGGAGTAAACCCAGGCCCTGCATGTCCCAGTCACCCTCATTTGTTGACTTCTGTGATCGAAAAAGCCTTGGCCTCATGCATGTCAACATCAGAAGCCTCCTCCCTAAGTTTGCCTTACTCACCGCTTTAGCACACTCTGCCAACCCTGATGTCCTTGCCGTGTCGAATCCTGGCTTAGGAAGGCCACCAAAAATTCTGAGATTCCATACCCAACTATAACACTTTCCATCAAGATGAACTGCCAAAGGGGAGAGTTGCAATCTACTGCAGAGATAGCCTGCAAAGTTCTGTCATACTTTCCAGGTCTATGCCCAAAACAGTTCGAACTTCTAATTTTAAAAATTAATCTCTCCAGAAATAAGTCTCTCACTGTTGCCGCCTGCTACCGACCCCCCTCAGCTCCCAGCTGTGCCCTGGCACCATCTGTGAATGATCGCTCCCCATCTAGCTTCAGAGTTTGTTCTGTTAGGTGACCTAAACTGGGATATGCTTAACACCGGCAGTCTACAATCCAAGCTTATGCCCTCAATCTCACACAAATCATCAAGGAACCCACCAGTACAAACCTAAATCCGTAAACATGGCACCCTAATAGACATTATCCTGACCAACCTGCCCTCCAAACCTCTGCTGTCTTCAATCAAGATCTCAGCGATCACTGCCTCATTGCCTGTATCCGCCACGGGTCCGCGGTCAAACGACCACCCCTCATCACTGTCAAACGCTCCCTAAAACACTTCTGCGAGCAGCCTTCTCTATCGACCTGCCCGTACCCTGAAGGATATTGACCTCATCCCGTCAGTTGAGGATGCCTGGTCATTCTTTAAATGTTACTTCCTCACCATATTAGACAAGCATGCTCGCTAAAAAAATGCAGAACCAAGAACAGATAAGCCCTTGGTTCACTCCAGACCTGACTGCCCCGACCAGCAAAAAAACATCCTGTGTGCGAACTGCAATAGCATCGAAGAGCCCCCGCGATATGCAACTGTTCGGGAAGTCAGGAACCAATACACGCAGTCAGTCAGGAAAGCAAAGGCCAGCTTTTCAAGCAGAAATTTGCATCCTGTACTCTAACTCCAAAAAGTTCTGGGATACTGTAAAGTCCATGGAGAACAAGAGCACCTCCTCCCAGCTGCCCACTGCACTGAGGCTAGGTAACACGGTCACCACCGATAAATCCTTTAATCGAAGACTTCAACAAGCATTTCTCAATGGCTGGCCATGCCTTCCTCCTGGCGACTCCAACCTTGGCCAACAGCCCGCCCCCCCCGCTGCTACTCGCCAAGCCTCCCCAGCTTCTCCTTTACCCAAATCCAGATAGCAGATGTTTTGAAAGAGCTGGAAAACCTGGACCCATACAAATCAGCTGGGCTTGACAATCTGGACCCCCTATTTCTGAAACTGTCCGCCGCCATTGTCGCACCCCCTATCACCAGCCTGTTCAACCTCTCCTTCGTATCATCTGATATCCCCAAGGATTGAAAGCTGCGCGGTCATCCCCTCTCAAAGGGGGAGACACCCTGGACCCAAACTGTTACAGACCTATCCATCCTGCCCTGCCTATCTAAGTCTTCGAAAGCCAAGTCAACAAACAAGTCACTGCCATCTCGAATCCACCTACCTTCTCCGCGTGCAATCCGGTTTCCGAGCCGGTCATGGGTGCACCTCAGCCACGCTCAAGTACTAAACGATATCATAACGCCATCATAAAAGACATTACTGTGCAGCCGTTCTTCATCGACCTGGCCAAGGCTTTCGACTCTTGTCAATCACCATATTCTTATCGGCAGACTCAGTAGCCTCGTTTTTCAATGACTGCCTTGCCTGGTTCACCAACTACTTTGCAGACAGAGTTCAGTGTGTCAAATCGGAGGGCATGTTGTCCGGTCCTCTGGCAGTCTCTATGGGGGTACCACAGGGTTCAAATCTCGGGCCGACTCTTTTCTCTGTATACATCAATATGTTGCTCCTGCTGCGGGCGATTCCCTGATCCACCTCTACGCAGACGACACCATCTATATATACTTCCGCCCGTTCCTTGGGCACTGTGCTATCTACCTCCAAACGAGCTTCAATCATACAACACTCCTTCCGGCTCCAACTGCTCTTAAACGCTAGTAAAACCAAATGCATGCTTTTCAACCGTTCGCTGCCTGCACCCGCACGCCCGACTAGCATCACCACCCTGGACGGTTTCCGACCTAGAATATTTGGGACATCTATAAGTACCTAGGTGTCTGGCTAGACTGCAAACTCTCCTTCCAGACTCATATCAAACATCTCCAATCCAAAATCAAATCTAAATCGGCTTTCTATTCCGCAACAAAGCCTCCTTCACTCACCCGCCAAACTTACCCTAGTAAAACTGACTATCCTACCGATCCTCGACTTCGGCATGCATCTGTATTACAAAATAGCTTCCAATACTCTACTCAGCCAAACTGGATGCAGTTTATCCAGTGCATTCGGTTGTACTAAAGCACCTTACGACCCACCACTGCGACCTGTATGCCCTAGTCGGCTGCCCTCGCTACATGTTCGTCGTCAGACCCACTGCTCCAGGTCATCTACAAGGCTATGCTAGGTAAAGTGCCGCCTTATCTCAGTTCACTTGTCACGATGGCTACACCCACCCGCAACACCGCGTCCAGCAGGTGTATCTCACTTTCATCCCTAAAGCCAAAACCTCATTTGGACCCTTTCCTTCCAGTCTCTGCTGCCTGCACTGGAACGAATTGGCAAAAATCTCTGAAGTTGGAGACTTTTATCTCCCTCAACAAACTTTAAAAATCTGCTATCCGAGCAGCAACCGATCGCTGCACTGTACATAGTCCATCTGTAAACTACCCACCCAATTTACCTACCTCACCCCCCATACTGCTTTTTTTATTACTTTTCTGCTCTTTTGCACACCAGTATCTCTTCTTGCACATGATCATCTGATGATTATCCTCCAGTGTTATCTGCTAAATTGAATTATTCGATTTATTGGCCTACCTCATGCCTTTTGCACACATTGTATATAGATCTCTTTTTTTTCACCATGTTATGGACTTGTTTATTGTTACTCCATGTGTAACTTCTGTTGTCTGTTCACACTGCTATGCTTTATCTTGGCCAGGTCGCAGTTGCAAAATGAGAACTTGTTCTCAACTAGCCTACCTGGTAAATAAAGGTGAAATAAAAAATTAAAAAAATCACTCATGCGCACTCAGCGCACGATTCATTTTTAGACCGGGACTCCGGATTGGGCATCGCATGATGTTAAAGCTCTTGTGTTTTGGCTTCTTTTTTTACACCGTACAAGTAGAAGTCAGTTCTTTTATACTGACAGAACCATATTCACATTTGGTAATGATATAACGACCCCATGAACCATAAGGCGTTCTCTGTAGTTCTGAATTTGCAGCACAGTATGTTTGAGGAAATCTTGAAGTATACAGTGGAGAACAAGTATTTGATACACTACCGATTTTGCAGGTTTTCCTACTTACAAAGCATGTAGAGGTCTGTCATTTTTATCATAGGTACACTTCAACTGTGAGAGACGGAATCTTTAAAACAAAAAATCCAGAAAATCACATTGTATGATTTTTAAATTAATTTGCATTTTTATGCATGACATAAGTATTTGATCACCTACCAACCAGTAAGAATTCCGGCTCTCACAGGACCTGTTAGTTTTTTCTTATAGAAGCCCTCCTGTTCTCCACTCATTACCTGTATTAACTGCACCTGTTTGAACTCGTTACTGTATAAAAGACCACCTGGCACCACACTCAATCAAACAGACTCCACCTCTCACAATGGCCAAGACCAGAGAGCTGTGTAAGGACATCAGGGTAAATTGTAGACCTGTACAAGGCTGGGATGGGCTACAGGACAATAGCCAAGCAGCTTTGTGAGAAGGCAACAACTGTTGCACAATTATTAAAAAATGGAAGAAGTTCAAGATGACCTCAATCACCTCGGTCTTGGGCTCCATGCAAATCTCACCTCGTGGGGCATCAATGATCATGAGGAATGTGAGGGATCAGCCAGAACTACACGGCAGGACTGGTCAAGACCTGAAGAGAGCTGGGACCACAGTCTCAAAGAAAAACCATTAGTACACACTACGCCGTCATGGATTTAAATCCTGCAGCGCACGCAAGGTCCCCCTGCTCAAGCCAGCGCATGTCCAGCCCGTCTGAAGTTTGCCAATGACCATCTGGATGATCCAGAGGAGGAATGGGAGAAGGTCATGTGGTCTGATGAGACAAAAATAGAGCTTTTTGCTCTAAACTCCACTCGCCGTGTTTGGAGGAATAGAAGGATGAGTACAACCCAAGAACACCATCCCAACCGTGAAGCATGGAGGTGGAAACATCATTCTTTGGGATGCTTTTCTGCAAAGGGGACAGGACGACTGCACCGTATTGAGGGGAGGATGGATGGCCATGTATCGCGAGATCTTGACCAACAACCTCCTTCCCTCAGTAAGAGCATTGAAGATGGTCGTGGCTGGGTCTTCCAGCATGACAACGACCCGAAACACACAGCCAGGGCAACTAAGGAGTGGCTCCGTAAAGAGCATCTCAAGGTCCTGGAGTGGCCTAGCCAGTCTCCAGACCTGAACCCAATAGAAAATCTTTGGAGGGAGCCGAAAGTCCGTATTGCCAGCGACAGCCCGAAACCTGAAGGATCTGGAGAAGGTCTGTATGGAGGAGTGGCCAAAATCCCTGCTGCAGTGTGTGCAAACCTGGTCAAAATACAAGGAAACGTATGATCTCTGTAATTGCAAACTAGGTTTCTGTACCAAATATTCAGTTCTGCTTTTCTGATGTATCAATACTTATGTTCAGCAATAAAATGCAAATGAATTACTTAAAAATCATACAATGTGATTTTCTGGATTTTTGTTTTAGATTCCTTCTCTCACAGTTGAAGTGTACCTATGATAAAAATTACAGACCTCTACATGCTTTGTAAGTAGGAAAACCTGCAAAATTGTCAGTGTATCAAATACTTGTTCTCCCCACTGTATGTACTGTGTCTTGCCAATGTGTGCCATCGTGACACTGGGTATCCAAAGAGCCCTTCTAATGTTTTTCTTTCTTCGCCTTCTCTTCTGCAGCCGCCATACTTGACGACCCAATGGAGTGCAGCCGGGGAGAGAGATTGGCCATCACTCTGGCGAAGGACAGCATCAACCGGTCCAGTAACCGTTCCACAACAGGCAAGCTGGAGGTGGACATCTTTGAGCTGCTGAGAGACAGTGAATATGAGATGGGAGAGACCAGTAAGTAGTGGGCGGGCGAGGATGGGAGTACGAGGTAGCTTTCGATGTTCGACTTTTGTCATTCGTTTCAAAAAGTGAAAGACCAGTATGTCACGGAGTTCCACATTAAAAGGTCTGTCTGTCTGTCTGGCTGGCTGTCAGTGTCTGTCAGGGTCTGTGTATCTGTCTGCCGGCCGTTCATCATTCCGTCAGTCATTTCAATTTAGTGCCCGTCTTCCCTTGTTATCTCCCACTTTCAGATATCCCTTGAGTACAGCGGGATAAGTCTATCTTGTTTAGGAATATTTGTAGTAACGAGTGGCAGTGGCAAACACATTTTTGGAAAATAGCTGATGGGTTCTCTCTGTGTTTAAAAAGTATTTGGATGTGTGGATGTCAAAAGGTTTTGGACTTGTTTTGTTTCTTTGGTTGGAATGACTAGCCTGAAGATATATAGTAAATACACTATATATACAAAAGTATGTGGGCACCCGTTCAAATTAGTGGGTTTGGCTATTTCAGCCACACCCGTTGCTGACAGGTGTATAAAATCGAGCACACAGCCATGCAATCTCCATAAACAAACATTGGCAGTAGAATGGCCCGTACTGAAGAGCTCAGTGACTTTCAACGTGGCACCGTCATAGGATGCCACCTTTCCAACGAGCCAAATTGTCAAATTTATATCCTGCTTGAGCTTCCCCTGTCAACTGTAAGTGCTGTTATTGTGAAGTCGAAACGACTAGGAGCAACAACGGCTCAGCCGCAAAGGTGTAGGCCACCCATGCTCGCAGAACGGGACCGCCGAGTGCTGAAGCGCACAGTGCATAAAATAATTGTCTGTCCTCGGTCGCAACACTACGAAGTTCCAAACTGCCTCTTGAAGCAACGTCAGCACAATAACTGTTTGTCGAGGAGCTTCATGAAATGCGTTTCCATGGCCGAGCAGCTGCACACAAGCCTAAGATCACCATGCGAAATGCCAAGTGTCGGCTGGAGTGGTGTAAAGCTCGTCGTCATTGGGCTCTGGAGCAGTGGAAGCGTGTTCTCTGGAGTGATGAATCACGCTCACCATCTGGTAGTCCGACGGACAAATCTGGGTTTGGCGGATGCCGGGAGAACGCTACCTTCCTGAATGCATAGTGCCAACTGTAATGTTTGGTGGAGGAGGAATAATGGTCTGGTGCTATTTTTCATGGTTCGGGCTAGGCCCTTTAGTTCCAGTGAAGGGAAATCTTAACGCTACTGCATACAATGAATGGCATTCTAGACGATTATGTCCTTCCATTTTTGTGGCAACAGTTTGGGGAAAGCCCTTTCTTGTTTCAGCATGACAAAGCCCACATGCACAAAGTGAGGTCCATACAGAAATGGTTTTTCGGGATCGGTGTGGAATAACTTTACTGGCCTGCACAGAGTCCTGACCTCAACCCCATCAAACACCTTTGGAATGAATTGGAACGCAGACTGCGAACCAGGCCTTATTGCACAACATCAGTGCAGATCTTCTTGACTGAATGGAAGCAAGTCCCCGCAGCAATTTTCTAACATCTAGTGGAACGACTTCCCAGAAGAGTGGAGGCTGTTCTAGCAGCAAAGGAGGGACCAACTCCGTATTAATACCCATGATTTTGGAAAGAGATGTTTGTTTTGACCATGTAGTATACTAGAAATCTAATGAGGTGGACAGAATTTGGAAAAATCTATGTCAATCAGCCTATCGCCATGACCTTGTGGTTGGATACAGTGCAATGAAATATTAACAATGCATTAACATTTCAACATTTTAATGCTGGTATTTTTATACCAGCTACTTTGATTAGATGGAACAGAAGGAGAATAGAATACACTTTTACCAGTCTGCTTATCTAACATGAAGTACACGTACTGTGTGTTGCCAGTGTGGGCCATACTGACACTTGGCTGTTAAAAACCCTTCTAGCAGAGTGGATAATGTATTCTTTCTTCCCTTTGGCACATGTTGCGGAGTACAAGGAGTGTAATTTAGCTAAACAGATTGCTACCCAGGCTACTGTTGCCCGTTTCCGCAACAGCCGTCATTATACTCCTTGTAGTGAGCTCTAACATATGGAGTATGTCTAGATTCTGAAATACACATTTTCGCATGAATTTAGTCAACATTAAAAAATATTAATATCACAAAAGTACCTTTTTTTGATTTAGCTTATTTTTTAGACACATTGTTTGGAACAATATACTCTCTGGTACGTTTAATGGTGTGACCCATTTTATACATAGTAGGTCACAATCACGATGAAGTTTCAATGGGAGAATTGCCAGAACAATCTGAGATACCCCAAAATCATTTGCACCCGCTGGCTCGGAATCGCCCTAAGGAATTATGCCACCCATCAAATATAAACATCACAAGCCCTTCTAGGCAGTCACGTTCTGCTCGAGGTACTACTCCCCAATGCATATACAGGGAAAATAAAGGAGGAAGGGTTGAGGTTAATTCATAAAAGTCTAAGCCGTTGGGATGGTCATTTAGCTCTTTGATATTGAATTGTAGGACCCCTTTAGATATATACATAAAAATAATAATAATAATGATTTAACAAAATATTGAATTTGGCCTTTAGTACTATAGCCCAGAGAAATGCATTGAATAACACAGTAATAAATGACAAAAAAGACAGTCAAAAAAATCTATCATAAGAAACGAGGTTTTGAAGTGTTTGTCCTTAATCTAGGAGATATAAGAAAGCTCGGAAATATTATTATGTTTAAAAAAAAATTTTTTACAAGTATTTAACCCCTTTTTGGGGTAGGCACAAAACTACCGTCAAACTTCCTGTCTTTTTTGTTAACCGGTACCGGTTACCTTCAGACAAATCCCGTGGGGATCCTAAAGCAAAATAGAGAACCATAGTGTTTGTGAGAATCTCCCCTTTACCCTTTAGTTCGTAGCCCAAATGGTTCGGATGCTACAAACAGAAGTTGGCACATTGACGGTATCGACTTCAGACGAGTCCCCTGACACTCGTGGGGGTCGTACAGCAAAATGGAGACCACCATTGTGTTTGTGAGAGTCTAACCTTTCCATTTGGTCACTACAGACATTTTCATGAGAAGAAAAATGTTCAGGATTATTTCATAACACCGCTCTAGCTCTGCCGCCTAAAACCGCAAATGTAGAAGTGCGACATAGGGGGATGCGGTTGATTGAGACGCATGCAGTTTAAAAAAACATATCTCTAGCTTAAATTGACAGATTACAATTTTTATTTTATTATGTTACTTAGATTGTCGCACCGGTGCATCAATCGACTCTAGGGGGTTAAAAGCACACTGTACTGTAGGTGTATGCCCATTAGATTCATACCATCGTTCAGTCAGTAACCTTATTGAACTGGAAATAAAAGCTGAAGTAAATCATTCTCTCTACTATTATTCTGACATTTCACATTCTTAAAATAAAGTGGTGATCCTAACTGCCCTAAGACAGGGAATTTTTACTAGGATTACATGTCAGGAATTGTGAAAAACTGAGTTTAAATGTATTTGGCTAAGGTGTATGTAAACTTCCGACTTCAACTGTATATCCTGCTAGGTGAATATCCATGTCGTCATTCAGCCATGATTTCGTGAAACATAAGATGTTACAGTTTTTGATGTCCCGTTGGTAGGATATTCGTGATCGTACCTTATCTAATTTATTGTACAATGATTGTACGTTGGTGAGTAATATTGACAGTAACGTCAGCTTTCCCACTCGCCTTCTGCAGATCCTTTTGAGCCACCCCGCTCTGTGTCCTCTGTATCTGCGTCTCTTTCTCTTGCCAATAACGGGGATGTTGGCCTTGTCGGATATTAGCAGTATATCCTGTGCGTCCTGCTTGTTGAGGAAGAAATCTTTGTCTAATCCGAGGTGAGTGATTGCTGTCCTGATATCCAGAAGCTCTTTTTTTTGCCGTAAGATACGGTTGCAGAAACATTATGTACGAAATAAGTTGGGAATAAAACCACATAATAGCACAATTGGTTAGGCGCCCGTAAAACTGTGGCCAATTCTCAGAATCAGTAGAGCTTAATGGCCGTGGTAGCTCCTCCTCATACATAAAAACAACTGTATACCTCTCCCTGCTTGGTTGGCTGCCTGCAAACCCCCTCCCTAATTTAGTGCCGTCGTGGCTCTGCTCAGGCAGCAATTGGATTAGGGATGGATCAGTGGCACCAGTAAGGAGGAAATGTCACACAGCCAGCACTACCTGCCCAGCCGTGTGTGTGTGTGTGTGTGTGTGTGTGTGTTTGTGTGTTTGTTTTCAAAATAACTGTTGGCCTGCTTGGTCGAATGGTCCAAGATGTTGGCTTCTTCCCTGGGAGACCAGGTTTCTAATCCCACCAGTTACAAAAGCACACGTGAAATGTTGGCAAACCACATGTCTGAGTTATATGAAAAATATCCATGTAAAACTTCAGCTTCTAACTCACGTGTCTGTTTTTCCACGTGATATTTGTGTAAAACAATGTAAAACATTTGTGTAAAACGTCAGACACGTGTCTGCCCCATGAACATTTACAAACATTTACATGTGAAATTGTTCATGTTTTTTTACACGCTCTTTTTACAAGAGTTAAAAAAATATATATTATTATGTAGTGTGTGCATTCATGTGTGAATATGAATGTTGGTAACAATACTTTAAAGTACTACTGGAGTCGTTTTTTGTACTTTAAATTTACTATTTATATTTTTTACAACTTTTACTTCACTACATTCCTAAAGAAAACAAGACTTTTACTCCATACATTTTCCCTGACACCCAAAACCACTCGTTACATTCCGAATGCTTAGCAGGACAGGAAAACGGTCTAATTCACACTTTTATCAAAAGAACATCCCTATTGCCTTTGATCTGGAGGATTCACTAAACACAAATGCTTCGTTTGTAAATTGAGTGTTAGCATGTGCTCATGGCTATCCTTAAATAAAAAATTAAAATAAAATCGTGCTGTCTGGTTTGTTTAATATAAGGAATGTGAAATGATTTGTACTTTTGATACTTAAGTATATTTTAGCAATTACATTTACTTTTGATACTTTAGTATATTTAAAATCAAATACTTTTGCTCAAGTAGTATTTTACTCGGTGACGTTCACTTCTTGAGTCGTTTTCTATTAAGGTATCTTTACTTTTACTCAAGTATGGCAATTGGGTACTTTTTCCACCACTGAATGTGGGTTCACAGAACTGAACTCCAGGTCCCATGCGTACATAGTCTCTCATTTGCACATGCTGCGGCTCTCAATAAGAAGGTATTGATTTGAGGGAATCAATTCTAAACTGAATGGACTCCAGACAACCCACTGACCAAGATTAGACAGAAGTTGTGCAGAATCCATTATAATGATCCATACTTATATTGGAGAAGTTGTCACTTGTCACAGATGTAAATTGCTTTGTCCATAGACTGAGGTGGAGCAMGAAGAGAATCCAAGATGGACACATTGGCCTTTTCTCAATTGGATTTGCGCAACTACTGCGTCCTCTCTCCGTCGTCCTCTGGCCTCCTTTTTAAAAAAAGGTAATCATGGAGAGATGGCGAGGAGAGGGAAAGTTATAACGGAGACGCTAAGAGTCGAGAAGCAGGTGAAACGTTTAATAAAACAACAAACATGGATTGAGACAACGTAACAGTAGCGTCTACGCATAACACAGGAACAATACTGACTGGGGAAAGAACCGAAGGGAGTGCCAGATATAGGGGAGGTAATCCAGTTGAAGTCGGAAGTTTACATACACTTAGGTTGGAGTCATTAAAACTCGTTTTTCAACCACTCTACAAATTTCTTGTTAACAAACTATAGTTTTGACAAGTCGGTTAGGACATCTACTTTGTGCATGACACAAGTCATTTTTCCAACAATTGTTKGCAGACAGATTATTTCACATATAATTCACGGTATCACAATTCCAGTGGGTCAGAAGTTTACATACACAAAGTTGACTGTGCCTTTGGAAAATTCACGAAAATGATGTCATTGCTTTAGAAGCTTCTGATAAGCTAATTGACATAATTTGAGTGAATTGGAGGTGTATCTGTGGATGTATTTCAAGGCCTACCTTCAAACTCAGGGCCTCTTTGCTTGACATCATGGGAAAATCTAAAGAAATTAGCCAAGACCTCAGAAAAAAATTTGTAGACCTCCACAAGTCTGGTTCATCCTTGGGAGCAATTTACAAATGGCTGAAGGTACCACGTTCATCTGTACAAACAATAGTATGCAAGTATAAACACCATGGGACCACGCAGCCGTCATACCGCTCAGGAAGGAGACGCGTTCTGTCTCCTAGAGATTAACGTACTTTGGTGCGAAAAGTGCAAATCAATCCCAGTTCACAGCAACGGACCTTGTGAAGATGCTGGAGGAAACCGGTACAAAAGTATCTATATCAACAGTAAAACGCGTCCTATATCGACATAACCTGAAAGGCTGCTCAGCAAGGAAGAAGCCACTGCTTCAAAATCGCCATAATAAATCCAGACTACGGTTTGCAACTGCACATGGGGACAAAGATCATACTTTTTGGAGAAATGTCCTCTGGTCTGATGAAACAAAAACTGTTTGGCCATAATGATCATCGTTATGTTTGGAGGAAAAAGGGGAAGGCTTGCAAGCCGAAGAACACCATCCAACCGTGAAGCACGGGGGTGGCAGCATCATGTTGTGGGGCTGCTTTGCTGCAGGAGGGACTGGTGTACTTCACAAAATAGATGGCATCATGAGGCAGGAAAATTATGTGGATATATTGAAGCAACATTAGTCAGGAAGTTAAAGCTTGGTCGCAAATGGGTCTTCCAAATGGACAATAACCCCAAGCGTACTTCCAAAGTTGTGGCAAAATGGCTTAAGGACAACAAAGTCAAGGCATTGGAGTGGCCATCACAAAGCCTTGACCTCATTCCTATAGAACATTTGTGGGCAGAACTGAAAAAGCATGTGTGAGCAAGGAGGCCTACAAACCTGACTCAGTTACACCAGCTCTGTCAGGAGGAATGGGCCAAAATTCACCCAACTTATTGTGGGAAGCTTGTGGAAGGCTACCCGAAACGTTTGACCCAAGTTAAACAATTTAAAGGCAATGCTACCAGGTACTAATTGAGTGTATGTAAACTTCTGACCCACTGGGAATGTGATGAAAGAAATAAAAGCTGAAATAAATCATTCTCTCTTCTATTATTCTGACATTTCACATTCTTAAAATAAAGTGGTGATCTTAACTGACCTAAAGAGTTAGATGCACTATTGTAAAGTGGTTTTTCACTGGATATCATAAGGTGAATGCACCAATTTGTAAGTCGCTCTGGATAAGAGCGTCTGCTAAATGACTTAAATGTAAATGTAAAACAGGGAATTTTTACTCTGATTAAATGTCAGGAATTGTGAAACATTTAAACTCAGTTTATTTGGCTAAGGTGTATGTAAACTTCCGATTTGAACTGTAAGTGAGGTAAATGAAGTCCAGCTGTGCCTCATGACTTGCAGGTGCGCGTAATGATGGATCCCAGGACCGGTGGTTAGTATACCGGTGACGTCAAATGCAGGAGCTGGAGTAGACGTGACTAAAGTGGATGAAAATGCGCTTTTATGAAATGGCTGTCCTTATCCCATCGCGCGTCTTCAGGGTGGAATTCCAAAATAAACATATAAAGTAATAAACAAATTTAGCTAGTTTGATAGAAAAAAGGATTTCAAAACTCTTCCGCGAAGGACTCAAGTAGGTTAGACGTGTGCTTCCTCGCTAAAAGTCTATTGAGGAGGGGAGGGCCGTCTTCCATTTGCTTACTAATGAATTGACACTCTCCTTTACCACTGGACCACTTATCGATTTCCAGGTCACGGAAGAGAGAGGATGGAGGAGAGAGTGCGGAGGACAGACTTTTGCCCAAATGACAAAAGGCCATTCTGTTCCCTGTGTAAAATAGAAAATGCCGACCTGTGAAAAGCCTAATCCGGTCACTTTGTAATTCGGTGAAGCCATGCAGACAGGTGCAAATGTGCTTTAAATGGAGGAGAGAGGGGTAGGTGGGTGGGAGAGGAGGAGGAGGGGAATGTACGGGACACTCCATTGGATGACAAAGGGATTATTTATTAATCATTTGATTCACTGCTCCTGTAAATTTTCTATCTCGTTCGGTGAGAATCCCGAGCTTTGCTCCACTGGCTCAAAAATGGTCCACCTTTACTCTTCCTTTATACATCTTTACCCTCATTTGGGGTTTGTTACTGGCCCATCCACCACCTCAGCCAGTCTGTCGCCCTCCTCTGTGTTCCAAATGGCACCCTATATAGTGCACTACTTTTGACCAGAGCCCTGGTCCAAATAAGTGCACTACACAGGAACGAGGGTGCCATTTGTGCAGCAGACCACATATTCAGACAGCAGTCCTCCTCCTGACTGCCATAGAATGTTAATGAAAGACAGGGATCAAGCCCCACCTGAAATTGCATTTTGTTTCCCCTGCAAGTAAGATTTAAGCCCAAACCCATGTGCAGGGGACTGCAAAGGAAATACTGTGCTCTATTTCTTCTTCTCCCCCCAAAAAATTCAATTTCATACACTGATTCAGTGTGATGGTGAATGTTAGAAAAGAGATATCACAAATGCTTTTGGAAGACTGATCAAATATCTGATTGGTTTAGATTTAATGTAGTTCTCAGCTATTATTTTAACTAGGTCGGTGTGCCCCTGCATGGCAGCAACTGTTGGTTGGCACTAACTCCTACATGCCACTTTTAAGTACTACTTTCGTCCCCAATTGTTATCTTAAAATGAAGGATTGTTGACATGAGATTCTAAGTGGTTAGCAAAAACTTCCACATGACCAGATCTCATTCCAACCTGTTGCTACAGTAATTATGTTCCATCATTGCACCACCGTTCAATCTGTCATATTGTGATCTATAGTCGTAGGTTTAATATCTGTGATGTGAAATCAGATACAGAGCAGCTGTAAGTTAATACATCAATAGAACATGATCAAGTTAGTAGTTAGCAAACCCAAACACCTCCTACTTATTAAAGGTTAACTGGGAACTGCTGGCTCATACTGTTAGTGCAGGTTAAAACTACACACTAAGCAACATGCAACTCCTATTTAATAGGCTGAATGTGGTATTTGGACCATGTCCTGTATTGTCTGACTGGATGCTTGTCTCTGTGTGTTGACAGTGTGCCAGATCCTGTCCAAAGGAGTGGTGGGAGTCCTGGGTCCCTCCGCCAGCCCTGCTTCCAATTCCATCATCAGCAATATCTGTGGAGAGAAAGAGGTGAGTGCTGGCTCGCATTTTGGCTCGATTTATTTTGTGTGTCACAACAGCACTGTTTGCCAGTCATATTATGGAACAATATGTTTTATTATTACTGTGTTTTTGAGACCGTGCTTGACTCATGTCAATACCACAGCAGACAGACTATTTTTAAGAACATTCTAAGTTATTGTCTGAATTTACCCATGTTAAATTCCGACGGGCCAAGAATCAGGGGCTCAACAGCATACAACATTAATCTAGTCAGTTCTCAGACAAATTGTAATTGGTTTGGTGCTGTTTTGTGAAGGACCGCCTCTTTGAACATGGAAAATCATAATTTATACGTTTTCAGTTCAGGGTCCTTTGAGTCGTGATGTTGAACAATTTTGCTCAGGCTCCAGTGATTTGTGGATGATCCTAGGTTACAGTGTTTGTACTAACTGCAGGATGTTACTGTCTTTTTTATGCATGGTAATTATGCAAAATGTCAATAAAATCACATTTAATGTCCCCTTTAATGAGAACTGTGGCCATTTGATCAGTCTTTAGGCTTGGACTCCCTGGTGATGTGCACTGTCTATCCCTTTTAAATGTTCTAACTGAGCTCATTCCCTGTGTGAATACATTAACATGTAGATGAATTGTACGTTCTTAAACAAGTTAACTTTCTGTAATATATTCATCGGACCATGCACCACACAAGACCCCTTAAAGCAGTGTTTCCCAAACTCGGTCCTCAGGACCCCAAGGGGTGCACCTTTTGGTTTTTGCCCAACACAGCTGATTCAACTAATCATCGAGCTTTGATCATTTGAATCAAACTGGACACAGACACACAAATGGTATCCACCAGTTCATCGGACTCTCACTGCCAAAATCCTGAAGTATCCCTTCATAAACTGTTCTTAATTCTAAATGATTAAGAAATGCATTAACATGTTTCAAGCAAATACCATCTAAAAGGCAGAATTCTGCAGAACTACAACAATGACGACATGTAAGCACGATGATGCCACATCAAGGCTCTTCAAGGCGAACAGGATAGTGTCGAGTTGCTCTAATAGCTGTCGGTGTGTACATGACAATAGAGAAAGGTCACATTGCGCTGTTATTACCCTGAAAGGGATATCTCACTAATGGTCTCATTTTGCAAACTGGGCATATCGGGAGTCTCTCAGTGGAGGACAGCAGGGCCGGCCATGGCTGATGGAACATGTCTGTGGGACTGAGGGAGGGCGAGTGCTTTGGCCAATTTATTACGACCTGTTTTAGGGGAGAGTGGAGTGCGATGGAGAATATTGTTTTCCAATATAAATTGCTGGAGGTGTGTTTAAATGCAGTAGCCACATAGTACTAATGTTGATTAACAGTTTTTATAAATGGTGATTAGATTATTAATATGTGCTAGAATGATGTGCATCCAACACTGACAAATAAGATCAATCAGCAATCAATGTGTCATGTACAGTGCCTTCAGAAAGTATTCACACCCCTTGACTTTTCCACATAAAAAAAAACATTTGTCACTGGCCTACACACCATACCTCATAATGTCAAAGTGGAATTATGTTTTCAAACTTTTCACAAATTAATTAAAAATGAAAAGCTGAAATGTCTTGAGTCAAATATTCAACGCCTTTGTTATGGCAAGCCTAAATAAGTTCAGGAGTAAAAATGTGTTTAAGTCACATAAGTTGCATGGACTCACTGTATGCAAAAAGTGTTCAACATAATTTTTCAGTGACTGCATCTCTATACCTCAAACGTACAATTATCTGTAAGGTTCCTCAGTCACTGAATTTCAAACACATTTAACCACAAAAACCAGGGAGGTTTTCCAATGCCTCGCAAAGAAAGTCACCTATCGGTAGATGGGTACAACAACAAAAAAGCAGACATTCAATATCCCTTTGAGCACGGTGAAGTTATTAATTACACTTTGGATAGTGTGCCAATACACACTATCCCAGTTACTACAAGGCGTCCTTCCTAACTCTGCCGAAGAGGAAGGAAACCGCTCAGTGATTTCAACATGCGGCCAATGGTGACTTTAAAACAGTTACGAGTTTAATGGCTGTGATAGAAAACTGAGGATGGATGAGCAACATTGTAGTTACGCCACAACACTAACCTAATTGACAGTGAAAAGGAGGAAGCCTGTACAGAATCCACATATTCCAAAACATGCATCCTGTTCGCAACAAGGCAGTAAAGTAATGATGCAAATTGTGTACCACTCTTCAAATTTTCAAGCATAGTGGTGACTGCATCGTGTTATGGGTATGCTTGTAATCGTTAAGGACTGGAGAGTTTCAGGATAAAGAAAATATACGGAATGGAGCTAAGCACAGACAAAATCCCAGAGGAAAACCTGGTTCAGTCTGATTTCCAACAGACACTTAGTGATGAATTCTCCTTTCAGTAGGACAATAACCTAAAACACAAAGCCAAATCTACGCTGGCGTTGCTTAACGAAGACAGTGAATGTTCCTGAGTGGCCTAGTTAGTTTTGACTTAAATCTACCTGAAAATCTATGGCAAGACCAACATCCAATTTGACAGAGCTTGAAGAACTTTGAAAATAATAAAATGGGCAAATATTGCACAATTCAGGTGTGGAAAGCGTTTAGAGACTTACCCAGAAAGACTCACAGCTTTAAATCGCTGCCAAAGGTACTACTACAACGTTTTGACTCAGGGTATAACGACACAGGGCGAGACCCAGATGCATACACCGGAGGCAGATGGTTCGAGTCTGATATTTATTGAAAAACAAGGGGCAGGCAAGAGGCAGGTCGGGGACAGGCAGAAGTTCATAAACCAGGTCAGAGTCCAGAAGGTACAGGGCGACAGGCAGGCTCGAGGCAGGCTGAATGGTCGGGCAGGCGGGTACAGTGTCAGGACAGGGTCAGAACCGGGAGGACTAGAAAAACAGCGGCTAGGGAAAAACAGGAGCACGGAAAAACACACTGATTGACTTGACAAGGCGAACTGGCAACAGACAGACAGAGGACACCAGTATAAAGACACAGGGAATAACGGGAAGAAATGGGAGACAAACACAAGACAGGTGAAATAGATCATGGTGTTACACAGAGGTGTGAATACTTCTGTAAATTAGATATTTTTCATATTTCATTTTCAATACATTTGCAAACATTTATGAGAACATGTTTTCACTTCGTCATCGTGGGGTATTGTGTGCAGAGGGGTGAGAAAAAAATAGATTTAATACGTATTGAATTCAGGCTGTAACACAACAAAATGTGGAATAAGTCAAGGGTCATGAATACTTTCTGAAGGCACTGTATATTTTACTTTCTAAATGCATCAACCATGCATCTACAGTAGCCTATATAGTGTTATACGGTGTTTGTAAGTGTGTGTGTGTGTGTGCATGTGTGTGTGGCAGTTGTTGTGAAGGTGTTGGGGAGTCAATTACATCCTGTCTGTGCTCAGTGATTGTGTCTGTGTTCATAATTCTTTACTGGGAGAGTGCACAGATGCTGGCAAAATGACAGGAGGCCGAGTAAATAGGGGACGCATGAAAATAGGACTTATGACAGCCCTTGCTATGTGATCAACCCATTACCCACACTCAATTTATCATTCGGAGTGCTCCATATCCATTTGGGAGGCTCTAAGTGATGCTGTACAGAGCCATACTGTACCACCTGGATTTAGACAATGGTAACTAAATAAAAACAGTACCTGTTTTTATCTCTTCACAAGAAGCAATGGCGTAGCACAGATGCCGAGAACTCCTAGCTCACAGTCCGTGTATAATCCTTTTAACACCTCTTTGAGAGGTTCTGGACCGGTTCAGACCAATATTTTATGTACCGAGTGCTCTGTGAACGGCGCAACATCAATTGCGGTGCACTCTGTGAAATCTGACACCTCATTTGCTTAGCGACACGTGAAATTTTCAGGCCTATGCAAACAAATGTTCGATTTTGCAGCTCAGCTTACAATACGGCACATGAAATGGGAGACCTTAGCCCACGTAGCAAAGGCAGTCTCATCACGCTGTGATGTTCATAGATGTTTTAGAGCGCTCAACATGAAACAATACAAAATTATTGCGTCGAATTTAAACAAGACCACTTTCTCTCSGTCACAGCGAGACATAATCACGTTGTGCTTAAAGCTGAAGTTGTAATGAGTCAGAAAGCATTTGAATTGTGTCTGCGTCGCTCAGAGGATGCTGGTCAGAAAATGCTCTGTCAGTTATGAAATGGTGCCAATTTTGTACTGTCACTAAGTATGTCACGATCGTCGTAAGGATTGGACCAAGGTGCAGCGTGGTAGGCGTACATTTTCTTTTATTTAAATGAACACCGAACAAAAACAACAAAATTGTAAGGCCTGGGTGTCGGAGTGGAAGTCAAGCGCAGGCAACAGCAGGTGCAATAACCAAATGTTCTTTAATGAACATGTAGAAAACTAGGCCACCCAACTAACACACTGGGTGACCACTTAAACAACCCCAGACACGGGGAATACGAAAACAGTACAGCAAACACGATGCACGAAACAAACACCACCACTTACAAACAAACAATCCCGCACAAAGAAACGTGTATGCCGGCTGATTAAATAAGCCCAACTAATTAACCCTCATACAAAACAGGTGCGCCCAATAAACACATAGGGAGGGGGAGAAAAGGATCAGTGGCAGCTAATAGGCCGGTGACGACGACCGCCGAACGCCACCCGAAC
>NW_019942584.1:154598-224414 GCF_002910315.2 Salvelinus sp. IW2-2015 | reverse complement strand
CAGAGGAGAGCCTGCCTCGTCGAAGTCGGTGACAGAGTACCCCCCTCTGACGCGCGGCTCCCGCAGCGCGCCGACACGGCCTGAGTCGACCCGGAGGACGAGGTGCAGGGCGATCCGGCATGGAGGCGATGAAATCCCTCAGCAAGACGGAATCCAAAATGTCCCCACCGGTACCCAGCCCTTCTCCGGACGTACCCCTCCCAGTCACGAGTACTGCAGGCCCCTCACCCGGCGTCTCGAGTCCAGAATGGCCCGTATCGTGTTACGCGGGGACCCTCGATGTCCAGAGGGGGAGAGGGACTCCGTACCTCACGCGTCCTGCAGGGGACCAGCTACACCGGCCTGAGGAGAGACACATGAAACGAGGGTTAATACGATAATAGGAAGGGAGTTGTAATCGATAACACACCTCGTTTATTTCCTCTAGGACTTTGAAGGGCCTACACACTGCGGACCAGTTCCGCAGGGCAAGCGGAGGGCAGGTTGTCGGGTCGAGAGCCAGACCTGTCCCCCGTACAAACACGGGGCCTCACTGCGGTGGCGGTCCAGCACTCCTTTCTGCCGTCCACTAGCTTGTTGAAGTGATTCCTGGACGGCTCTCATGTCTCCTTGGAGCGCTGCCCCATTCCTCCACCGCAGGAGCCTCGGTCTGTGCTTCGGATGCCATGGTGCCAGGACCGGCTGGTACCCCAATACACACTGAAAGGGACTGTTTAGTAGAGGAGTGGCGTAGTGAGTTCTGGGCATTCGGCCCAGGGAATGTATCTCGCCACTCCTCGGCCGGTCCTGACAATACGACCGCAGAAACTACCCACTCCTGGTTACTCTCTCCACCTGCCATGTACTCTCAGGGTGATAACCGGGTAAGGCTGACCGAGACCCCACCGTCCATAAAACGCCCTCCATACTCGACGTGAATTGGGGACCCGATCAGAAACAATGTCCTCGGCACCCGTAGTGCCGGAAGACGTGGTGAATAATGCCTCCGCAGCTTGTAGGGCTTGTAGGAATACCGGCAAACGGGAGGAGACGACAGGACTTTCGAGAACCGATCCACAATCACCAGTACCGTAGTGTTCCGCTGAGCGGGGAAGATCGGTCAGAAAATTACGGACAGGTGCGACCAAGGCCGTTGTGGAACGGGGGAGGGTGTAATTCCTCTAGGAAGGTGCCTAGGAGCTTACTCTGGGCGCATACGAACAGGAGGAAACATAAACCTAACGTCTCTTGCCAAGGTAGGCACCAATCCTTCCCGAAGGCTCCCACTGTCCTCTTCACCCCAGGTACCCGAGAGGTAGACTGAGCCCACCGAATCAATTTGTCCCGGACACCAAGCGGCAGTACTTCCGCCCCCGGACACTGAGGAGGAGGGGTTCCGCGTACGCCCGCTCGATGTCCGAGTCCACTTCCCACACCACTGGTGCTATCAGCCTAGAGGCGGAAGATGGGAGTGGGTTCGGTGGCCGATCGTCCGAGTCGTAAAAAACGGGACAGTGCATCCGCCTTTAGCGTTCGGGAGCCCGGTCTATACGTTAAGGTAAACTGGAATCGGGTAAAGAACATGGCCCACTTGCTTGACGTGATTCAGTCTCCTGCTGCCCGAATATACTCCAGATTTGGTGGGTCGCTCCAGATGAGAAAGAGGGTGCTTAGCCCCCCTCAAGCATGTCTCCACACCTTCAGGGCTGGACCACTGCTAACAACTCCCGGTCCCCACATCATAGTTAGCTCCGCTGGGCTGAGCTTTCTTCGAGAAGAAAGCACAGGGTGGAGTTTTGGTGCGTACCAGAGCGCTGTGATAGCACGGCACCTACCCCAGCCTCGGACGCGTCACCTCCACTATGAATGCTAGAGAGGGATCCGGATGTGCAACACGGGCGCATCCGTAAGCAGCGCTTCACTAAACAGGTGCGCCCAATAAACACATAGGGAGGGGGAGAAAAGGATCAGTGGCAGCTAATAGGCCGGTGACGACGACCGCCGAACGCCACCCGAACGGGAAGGAGAGCCTGCCTCGGTCGAAGTCGTGACAAAAATACTGAACGACCGAAAYGTGACGCTACTGGTGTGCACACAGGCAACTATCTGTAGACAAGATCCCACAAAGCACAATGAGGAAATGGCTACCTAAATATGATCCCCAATCAGAGACGATAAATAACAATACCAGGCCAACATAAACCATTAAACACCTAGATGACCCACCCTAGTCACAACCAACAGAGAATAAACAGCTCTCTATGGTCAGGGCGTGAGAGTATGATCATATTTATTTTACAGTTATAAGAAAGGTGAAATATCAAAGTCATTTATAATTTGATTGTTACTATATTTAGAAATCATTTCAATAATTTAATGTCCTATTCCCCAACTTTTGTTGAATAATATGATTTGTCATATTTTTATATTTGTTCTGTGTACTTCAGCTTGTGTCCTCAGAATAGACTACACCTCAGCAATTTATAACTATTTTTTACCAGAAAGGTAAGATTCAAATCTTTCTGTCAGTTTAAGCATCACTAGGTATTGTTTATGGCCCTCGTATGATAAATAATTACTTTTTTATGTCTATTTAGGCAAAAATCTAAATTTTGACATTACATTTAACCGTTTTTTATGTTTTGCTCTTGAATACTGCAGAAAATCTTCTAAGTCATGGTCGTTGACACTGAACAAAAATCTAAACGCAACATGTAAAGTGTTGGTCCCATGTTTCATGAGCTAAAATCAAACATCCCAGACATTTTCCATACACACAAAAAGCCTATTTCYYTCAAATTTTTGGTACGAATTTGTTTACATCCCTGTTAGTGAGCATTTCTTTTTTGCCAATATAATCCATCCACCTGACAGGTGTGGCATATCAATAAGCTGATTAAACAGCATGAGCATTACACAGGTACACATAGGAAAATGCATGGGGAAATAAAAGGCAACTGAAAAATGTGCAGTTTTATCACACAACGCAATGCCACAGATGTTTCAAGTTTTGAGGAAGTGTGAGATTGGCATGCTGACTGCAGGAAGGTCCATCAGAGCTGTTGCCAGATAATTGAATGTTAATTTCTCTACCATAAACCTCCTCCAACTGCAGACCAAGTGTATGGCGTTGTGCGGGCGAGCGGTTTGCTGATGTCAATGTTGTGAAAAGAGTGTCCCAAGGTGGCAGAGGGGTTATGGTATGGGCAGGCGTAAGCTACGGACAACGAACACAATTGCATTTTATCGATGGTCGTTTGAATACACAGAGATACCGTGACGGGATCCTGAGGTCCATTGTCGTGCCATTCATCCGACACCATCCCTTCATGTTTCAGCATGATAATGCACGGCCTCATGTTGCAAGGATCTGTACCACAGGAGGTTGGTGGCACCTTAATTGGGGAGGATGGGCTTGTGGTAATGGCTGAAGAGGAATAAGTAAAATATAATCAAATACATCAAACACATAGTTTCCATGTCCAACAGATGCATATCTGTATTCCCTGTCATGTGAAATCCATAGATCAGGGCCTAATGAATTTATTTCAATTGACTGATTTCCTTATATGAACTATAAATCAGTAAAGTCTTTGAAATTGTTGCATTTATATTTTTGTTCAATATAATTTACATTAGCTGGTAAGAGCTCGAGGTGGCTTTGAAAATTAAGGAAATGTCTGACATTTACGCATGAAACACACAGAAAATCATCCTGCCTATAGACTGCCGACAGGTGCTTATCACAGTGGGAGGCAGTTTTTTCTCTCTTGCTCGAATAAAAGCGGAGCAACAAACCTGCAGATTCCACTTTTAGAATCACAGTGCTTGTCAGTGACACCTTCACTTTGAGTTGCAGGTTTTTGGGCTACTTCTAAATTGCGCCGCGGCCGCCATGGCATTTCTCTCTTTAAAAAAAAATATATATTTCCCTGTGACCTGCTGCTGCTGACAATCAGGCAGTGAGGCAGGCTGTTGGTGGGTGGGTGAGTGAGTGAGTGGGAGGGCCAGAGCGGTGTGTGTGTGTGTGTGTGTGTGTAAAAAAGTTTGTTCAGAGATTTCAAGATCCTCTGTCCAACTTTCATCACTCAACTTCTCCTATTGGATGTGTCTATAGTTATGCACATGGGCAAACAGGATTTATTTAGAATTATAAACTGGGTGGCTAGATCCCTGAATGCTGAATGGTTGAAAGCCGTGGTATATCAGACCGTGTATTACAGGTATGACAAAAAAATACTTTTAACTGTTCTAATTACATTGATTACCAGTTTATAATAGCAATAATATATAATAATATAATAGCACCTCAGGCGTTTGTGGTATATGGACAGAATACCACGGCTAAGGGCTGTGTCCTAAGAACAGCCCTTAGCTGTGGTATATTGGCCATATACAGTGCCTTCGGAAAGTATTCAGACCCCTTGACTTTCACATTTTGTTACATTACATCCTTATTCTAAAATGTATCAAATAAAAAATCTATGTCTATGTCCAACTATGTCCACAATACAACTTCCCGATAATGAAAATTCCAAAACAGATTTTTTGAAATGTTTGCAAAAAAAACTGTTTGTTAAAAAACTGATATACCTTATTTACATAAGTATTCAGACCCTTTGCTGTGAGACTCAGGTGCATCCTGTTTCCATTGATCATCCTTGAGATGTTTCTACAACTTGACTGGAGTCCACCTGTGGTAAATTAAATTGTTTGGAAATGATTTGGAAAGGCACACATCTGTCTATATAAGGTCCCACAGTTGACAGTGTATGTCAGAGCAAAAACCAAGCTATGAGGTTGAAGGAAGTGTTCGTAGAGCTCCGAGACAGGATTGTGTCGAGGCACAGATCTGGAGAAGGGTACACAAAATATTCTGCAGCATTGAAGGTCCCCAAGAACACAGTGGCCTCCATCATTCTTAAATGGAAGAAGTTTGGAACCATCAAGATTCTTCCTAGAGCTGGCCGCCCGGCCAAACTGAGAAATCGGGGAGAAGGGCCTTGGTCAGGGAGGTGACCAAGAACCCGATGGGCACTCTGACAGAGCTCTAGATTTCCTCTGTGGAGATGGGAGAACCTTCCAGAATGGCAACCATCTCTGCTGCACTCCACCAATCAGGCCTTTAAGGTAGAGTGTCCAAACAAAAGCCACTCTTCAGTAAAAGGCACATGACAGCCCGCTTGGAGGCACCTAAAGACTCTCAGACTATGAGAAACAAGATTCTCTGGTCTGATGAAGCCAAGATTGAAATATTTTGTCTGAATACCAAAGGGTCACGTCTGGAAGAAATCTGGCACCATCCCTACGGTGAAGCATGGTGGTGGCAGCATCATGCTGTGGGGATGTTCTTCAGCGACAGGGACTGGGAAACTAGTCAGGATAGGGGCAAAGATGAACAGAGCAAAGTACAGAGAGATCCTTGATGAAAACCTGCTCCAGAGCACTCAGGACCTCAGACTGGGTCGAAGGTTCACCTTCCAACAGGACAATGACCGTAAGCACACAGCCAAGACAGCGCAGGAGTGGCTTCAGGACAAATCTCTGAATGTCCTTGAGTGGCCCGACCAGAGCCCGAACATCTCAGGAGAGACCTGAAAATAGCTGTGCTGCAACGCTCCCCATCCAACCTGACAGAGCTTGAGAAGATCTGCAGAAAAGAATGGGATAAACTCCCCAAATACAGGTGTGTCAAGCTTGTTAGCGTCATACCCAAGAAGACTCAAGGCTGTAATCGCTGCTAATGGTGCTTTAACAAATTACTGAGTAAAGCGCCGTATTGCTTAATCATTGCATTCAAAGAAGTTCAATCGACAACCATTGATGGAAAATGATCTGGCGAGTTTAATAAGGGTGAATTATCTTTTCTCTGGGACATATTCTTCAGCTCACAATTATTATTATATTGATGAAAAACTGCATGTTTCTTCTTAGCCTACATCATTACAAATTATGTCAATATTCCTTCTTAATTTGCTCGATAAGGTTATGAAAAAAGGGTTTATTTGATAAATGAGGCTAGTCATCTCTTGCTGCCCAAAAACATTTTGGGCTAGTTTTCAGGCCTTGGTGGGTTTTGAGAGTTCATTGGGCTATACATTTTTGCTAGACCTGGCAACCTTGCGTACGTCCAAGGTTAAACGTCATGAGCCAGTCACACTTCATATGCAATGTAGGCAATGGCATGCATTCCATATTGTTCTTCCCTCCCATTGTAGAATTACTATTTTGGYATTTGTCATCCATTTACCCAGATGCTCAAACGTATCAGTCCAAGCTGAATCTGAAGCGTTGAATTTAATGAAATGAGAGGGTGACGCCACGCTGGGTCAGTTTACCCTCCCAGGTTCTCATTGACAGTGCATGTTAATTCAGGATTATTCCACTCGGCCAAGCATGAGGCATCAACTCTGACCACTATACAAGATGAAAGCACAGTTGAACGGCCATGAATGGAAGTTGAACACGTTTCGGTCTCATGGTCATGAAATGTACATGTGTATTGTAAAGGCAGTCATCAACGTATGATATTCAATATCTGCCCTATATTTCTCTGACATTGACCTGTGTGTTGACTGAGTCCGCTGTGTGTGAGTAGTGTGTGTCGGCTGGCTCAGTTAGATTTTATTGGACACCATGTTCTCTGGCCCAGCACCACATATCAGTGTGTACGATGTGGAATTGCTTTTATACCCCAGTATGCTCACATTCCTGCCTATCCTCCATGCCCCGAGACCATTTTCCAGGAAATATCCTCTCGCCTAACATTTTCCTGGTAGTGCTTTGAGATGCACGCAAATCAGTCAAAGCAAGTCTCCTCTCATTTGCACATCTCCCCTCACTTCACCATACTCAGCATCTCTGGCTGATTGCCGAAAGAGGTAGAGGTCAGCCCTGGCGATCCCCCCAAAGAAAACTCAGCAAGAACGCTTGAGAGACCTTTAGAGGGATTTCGGCTCAAATCAGCCGGACCTTTTCTTACCCCCTTATAATCACACACCATCAGCCTAATACTGGATCCCTCTTTCTGAGGGTAGACAATAATTTGTAATGGGAATTTGAATCTTGGCTAGCAGTGTCGACCGACATTTTCAATGTACAGTATTCGGCCCTTTAAACCCACAGGCTATTTGCGGGGGGAAGGCACATTAAGACATGCCTGGTGGATGGGATGCTAGGTCTGCAGGGGGCAATGTTTCGGATGTTAAGCTCGGTGTCACTCGGTGCAGGGTGCCTCTGTTCCGCCTGCTTGCAAACAAAACACAGGTGCGCCTGCTATTGCTGCTGGATTGCAATTAGAGGTTCACAGCTGTTACACACACCCCTCTTGGCCGCCTCCTTCACTGTGCCGTTGATCTGTCTTGTCGAGGGTAGCCAGGAGATCTGTGCATATCCAAATTCACTCCCTCGGTCTTCAGGAAGCTGCTTTTACTTGGTCAGGGAGATGAATGCGAGCACGGCCGCTCTCTGGTTGCCAGCGATGAACAGGCGATGCAAATTCAATTTGGCCGTTTGTTGTCATTATAGATATGCAAAAAGCGTATTCCATATTCCATTGTTCCTTTTGTTTTGTGGTCATCTGTGTCATTGCTCTGGCCCGTTTTGTTTAGGTGTGAGGTGATAGGATTCCAACAAACCCAGGCCTAGAGAGGTCTCATAAAGCTTTAAATTCCCTACAAAGACATTTGTTGAATCAGAAGTTAAATCAAATCACATTTTATTTGTCACATGGGCCAAATAGAACAGGTGTACCATGAAATGCTTACTTATGAACCCTTAACCAACAATGCATAATTGAAAAAAAACAAGTAAGAAAAATGTGCTCAATTAACTTCAGGAAAAATAGTAACACAATAAAAGAACAAATAACAAGGCTATATACAAGGGGTACCGGTACCGAGTCAATGTGCCGGGGTAYGGGTTAGTCGAGGAAATTGAGGCAATATGTATACTGAACAAAAATGTAAATGCAACAATTTCAAACATTTTACATTTTTCAATCAGTCAATTGAAATAAGTTCATTAGGCTCTAATCTATGGATTTCACGTGACTGGGAATACAGACATGCGTCTGTTGCTCACAGATACCTTTTTTTTTWWATGTAGGGGCGTAGATTAAAAAAATCTCATCTTATCACAGTATCTCTAAAATGGAATTGTGTTCATGTCCGTAGCTTATGCCTGCCATACTATAACCCCACCGCCATCATGGGGCCCTCTGTTCACAATGTTGACATCAGCAAACCGCTTGCCCACACAACGCCATACAAGCTGCCAAATGCTCTAAAACGACATTGGAGGCGGATTATGGTAGAGAAACATTTGATTATCTGGCAACAGCTCTGGTGGACATTCCTGCAGTCAGCATGCCAATTGCGTGCGCCCTCAAAACTTGAGACATCTGTGGCATTGTGTTGTGTGATCAAACGGCACATTTTATTTCATTGTCTCCAGCGCAAAGTGCACCTGTGTAATGATCATGCTGTTTAATCAGCTTCTTGATATTCCACACCTGTCAGGTGGATGGACTATCTTGGAAAAGGAGAAATGTTCACTAACAGGGATGTAAAAAAAAATTGTGCACAACGTTTGAGAGAAATAAGCTTTTTGTGTGTATGGAACATTTCTGGGATCTTTTATTTCAGCTCATGAAACATGGGACCAACACTTTACATGTTGCGTTTATATTTTTCTTCAGTGTACTTGTAGGTAGTGGCAAATTGACTATGCATAGATAATAAACAGAGAGTAGCAGCAGCGTGTGTGTGTGTGTGTGTGTGTGTGTGTGTGTGTGTGTGTGTGTGTGTGTGTGTGTGTGTGTGTGTGGTGGTGGTGTGTGTGTGTGTGTGTGTGTGTGTGTGTGTGTGTTGTAAGTCCAGTGAGTGTACATCAAAGCCTGTTCAAAGTCATTGTAAAAATAAAATGAAAATACAAATAAAATATGGGGGTCAATGCAAATAGTCAGGGTAGCCATTTGATGAACTGTTTCAGTAGTCTTATGGCTTGGGGGTGAAGCTTTAAGGAGCCTTTTTGCCCTAGCGCTCCGGTACCGCTTGCCGTGAACAGTCTATGACTTTGGGTGGCTGGAGTCTTTGACCATTTTTAGTAGCACAGAGGCAAGAGTGAAGAAGAACAATAGCTTTTCCAAGGAAAGGGAGCTTTTTTCTCACCGCCGGCTGATCAATGATATAGGGATCTGGTGGTCAATGTTCCACTTGCCTAAAAAAGCACTGTGGGACCCACCACAGACCGCGCCATCTTCATCAACCACTCCCACCTTGGACAAACCAAACCAGTGCTCCAGGATCATTACCACAATAAACAGAGGCTGTCTCCTCTCACTTTCTCTCCCTCTCCTCTCTGTCGCCGACCCCCTCCCACACACAGTAGCTGAGATCCTACTATGTGTCTCGTAGTGCCACATATGATCAGACGGACATGATCACCCACACCTGCCTCCTCCCATCCCTTCCCCTTCTCTCCACCACAGCCACCTCTGCCAGCTCTGGGGTTGACTGATGGACCGTGTTCTCCTGTGCATCTGTTCTCTGATGGGCTGTGGCCAACCTGCATGCTCTTCTCTGTGCTCACCACTGCTGGTAAGCCCAGGCACTCCACAGTGGCTCTGTTGTGTGTTAATTGTGAGTGGGCCAGTGCTGGGCTGTGACACATGGCGAATGTTTTATTTTCCCAACAAAGGTCATCATCAGTTATGGCTGACACGCTGCCCCCCATAAAGGATGTCTAATATTTTATTAAACATTAGTTTTGTTCGGCTGGCACGTAAGGGGCAAGGTAACAGATGTAAGATCTCATTATATTTTAGCTTACCATATGGTGTCAGATTTGAATCCCAACTCTGGGGACTAGGCTCATGGATGCTCATGGGCTCATGGATGCTGTTTCACAGCCTACATATAGGTTTGAGTTGGACACTTGTCAACTTCTCAGTAGAAGCAGGTAAATTAGGTTTCACCTTCAGACCAAGCGCTTTGAGAAACCATGCAAATTTTACAACATTTGAAATTGATATCTTGATTTATAATTTGACACAAGGTTACGGTCGGCGCTCTGTGCTTGAAGGCAGGAAACCTCAAGCTGTTTCCTGCCTTCACGATGAACGCCGGGGGAAAAAAA
This sequence comes from Salvelinus sp. IW2-2015, assembly GCF_002910315.2. NCBI lineage: Eukaryota > Metazoa > Chordata > Actinopteri > Salmoniformes > Salmonidae > Salvelinus > Salvelinus sp. IW2-2015. The sequence goes on along the minus strand of NW_019942584.1, from coordinate 214,298 downwards.
AACCCCCCCGGGGAATGGGGCTTTTTTTTGAACCCCGTTTTTATGGGCTCTAACCAACGTGGCATTTTTTTTGTTTTCACATTTTTGTTACTTATTTGTACATTAATGCTGCTTGCTCTACATCCTCTTAATGACTGAAAAATATGATAGACAAGGAGATGATTGTGACTACAGGAAAGGAGGACCGAGCACACCCCCATTCTCATTGACGGGGCTGTAAGTGGAGAAGGTTGAGAGCTTCAAGTTCCTTGGCGTCCACATCATCAACAAACTAACATGGTCTATAGCACACCAAGACAGTCGTGAAGAGGGCACAACAAAAGCTATTCCCCTCAGGAGACTGAAAAGATTATGCATGGGTCCTCAGATCCTCAAAAGGTTCTACAGCTGCACGAACATCCTGAATGAGGCTGCATCACTGCTACTATGGCAACTGCTGACTCCGACGAAGGCACTACAGAGGGTAGTGCGTACGGCCCGTACATCACTGAGGCCAAGCTTCTTGCCATCCAGGACCTCTATACCAGGCATGTCAGTGGAAGGCCCTAAAAATGGTCAAAGACTCCAGCCACCCTAGTCATAGACTGTTCTCTCTTCTACCGCACGGAAGTCTATGTCCAAGAGGCTTCTGAACAGCTTCTACCCCAAGCCATAAGACCCCTGAACAGCTAATCAATGGCCACCCAGACTATTTGCGTTGCCCCCCCCCCCCCCCCCACCTCTTTTACAACCGCTGCTACTCTCTGTTATTATCTATGCTAGTCGCTTTAAAAACTCTACCTACATGTACATATTACCTCAATTACCTGACTAACCGGTGCCCTGCACATTGACTCTGTACCGGTACCCCTGTGTATAGCCTCGTATTGTTATTTTACTGCTGCTCTTAATTATTTGTTTCTTTTAATTTCTTTTTTTTGGTGTGTATTTTTTCTTAAAACTGCATCGTTGGTTAAGGGCTGTAAGTAAGCATTTCACATAAGCTCTACACCTGTTGTATTTCGGCGCATGTGACAAATAAAATTTGATTTGATTTGGAGATCACCTCAACCAAAATACGTTTTTTCTCAGTCCTTTTTGTGGAACAAGAACATTGTTTTAGGTGACAACAAAGTAGCCCAACAATAAATAAAAAAATCTTGAGTCTTCTCAGAGCACCATAACAGACATTTACATTTTACTTTAGCTTGGTTCAGGAGTTAGGGGGCTGTTGTTACACTGTACTTGAGCAACGCATTATAAGGCTTATATAGCATTACCAGTCTTTTCAGAAGACAATAATGGCATCAAGATAGATGAGTACATGATTGCGGGTGAGATCACCAAGCATCACATCCATAAGACATTGGAAAATGACTGGTGCATTGCACAAACCAAAGGGCATGCCTGTCCACGCAAACAGCCCAAAGGATGCAGGCGACGCCGTCTCCTCCCGGCATTTTGACACCTGTCGTAACCATTGAGAATAACAATCCTGATCTACGGGAACGCCACACTGAATCCACCKTAATAGAGGAGTCGCGTGTGAATGCGGCCCCGACCAGTCAGGGGCAAAGGTCATGTTTGTGATGCGGYAGCAATATAAAGGTGTTCATGGTGSATAACGCAGGTGTTCCAGTGTGTTCTCGTCGCACCTGTGGATACTAGTTAGCCCCGCTCTCTGGCTCGCTGCCTCACTTCAGTGTCCTGTGCGGATCTCTCTCATTAAACAGCTGTCAGGCCTCTGTCTGCGCTCACTRACAGCCACTGTCACACGGCAGGAGCACACGCCCGGCACACACAACCAGGAATTGCATCTCTAATACACAAGCAACCCTCCCCTCAGTCTCCACCTCTCCAGACAGTACTGTGGTCTGCCTGCCGCATAGACCACGCTCTGAGAGACGCAGTGGGGTTTAAGTGTCATGCGATTGCATTGCTGTGAGTTATCTGTCAGAGGATGGTACTTGTACACGGCTATTTCACTGCGTAATATCCTATTATTGCCGAAACGGTCATATATCTATATGGGTCAATGTGATTTATTTGCGTATTGGGACCTATGTCAGTAAGACGGCAGTAAGAGTGCTGTCTATATACCTGTTTTACGGAAGTTTGTTTTGAAGAAGTAGTCCCGCAACAACGGGGTGCGTTTAAAAGGTTTTTACAGAGCCAACTGGAGGAGGAGGTTACATGGAGGAAAATAACTCATCAAAGCAGGGTGATCATGACTCACTTTACCYCCTGCGTGAGCTCCCCCGTCTCCCAGACAGGAACCGTTGACATTACAACATAGTCTCGGTGGCGGTCGCCGTCATGGTTTGTACAGAACTTCTATTTCAGGTGCCAGCTCATTGCAGCTCATAGGTACTTACACCATCTGCATTGTTGTTCCTGACGATGAGCACCTCTCAATTAACTGTTTTGAACATTTTATTTGTTCTATGAGTTAAACTTCTTCTGTGAGCTCACTGAAACCAAAGATGATCCTTTTCCTTCCTGATGCATTTATGTTTTGTACTCTGATCCATTGTTTTATTCATACTGATCACTGTAGAGCTACTGGGCTAGGCCTTGTGTCAGTTTAGCAGGCCTCTTTGCGGTGGTCTCATGCTTTGGTAGACAAATAATTCCTTCATTGAGCCAACATATCCCCAATGGGCCAATGGAGGTCTTCTCTCTTCCCTTCAAACCCCACTGCTTCACAACAAAGCTACCAGAGCAGAAAGCCTCTSGAACAGAAAGGGGCACGACGATAACACTCTCTGGTCCGTGCTGCGAGAGCGAGAAGGGATCCTGGAAGGGCAGAGGGGATGGAGGAGTGGGGAGTTGTGGAGTGGTTGCATTTCCCCAGTGTGGCTCGGCCATTATCCATGTTTCACAGCTCCTCGGGAGGAGAGAATCACATTTTTGCCACCACAGCTGCCGCCTGTCAGGAAAAGAGCGCGCTCCATCCATCCATTCTTCCCGGGGACTCCATTACACCCCGATAGGCAGGGATTGAAAACCAATTGGGGATACAGGGGCATAGAGAGAGCGATGTATGGGCACGCGGCACTGCGCAGGCAGGCAATCTGCCGTGATGAAGAGGCTTCACTTGTGACATCCTTCCGGGTGCCCCTTCAAGCCCACTGCGCTGGCCGCTGGTCGCTAGCCACCGAATCACCCGGCGTATTGCGTTCCCAGACGCCCCACAGCCTGCTGCCCATCAGYCCGGGTGCACCCATCCACACCTCAGTGGATAGCGAATGAAAAGAGAGATGGATTCAATCGCTTCTGGAGGACAGGAGCAAGTGGAGACAGAGATAGTGGGGGTAGGAGATGCACTTGTGGTTGGATGTGTTTGCAATTTAGTTTTCTTTTGCAGGTAGGGTACGGGTGTAAGCTATGTTTGCCATAACTTTGGAAGTTGAGAGCGAGGGGGGTCGGACTTACAAAGCATCTCCATAGACTCTCTGCACGTTTGTGTTTATCCTCTTAAAGAACTGAAGACTTGTTGTGACTGGATCCACAGCAGGGACACTGAACAAACGGTTGCGATTTATTCAACACATCATACACCAGCTGTGAAAACAGACGCCCAATCATTGCGAAACATCCCTGAACATTTCAGGAAGTTTTTGTGAGAGGAGATTTTTAGTCTCTTATAGATTCTTATCTGAGTTTTGTGTTTTTAACTTAACGCTTGGGACTCATCTCTTTGACGTCACTGCCTGTGAAGAGGTCTACTTTTCTCCACACTCAATATACACTGAGTGTACACAACATTAAGAACAATGCTGCTGGGGTTGTTCACGCTCAACAGTTTCCAGCGTGTATCAACAATGGTCCACCACCCGAAGGACATCCAGCCAACTTGAACAAAGCTGTGGGAAGATATAGCGTCAACATGGCCAGATCCCTGGGAACGCCAAAGGGGGGGGGGGGTGCAACTCAATATTAGGAATCTATTCTTAATGATTTGTACACTCAGTGTATAAACTGTTCTTTATTTAATTGAGCCCAGGGAGTTATAGTTAATTTAGTAGGCATCTGTGAGGAGTTCTTGAATTATTCTAATTCTGTTTTTATTAGTTCAGATATAAGAGGTTCAATTTAGCCATGATGAGATATAAATGAAACACTTGTTTTTTTGTAACTTTGCACGCCCTTTGCCAAAGTATTGGAACTGCTCAACAAACATCTCCCTCAAGCAAGGCTTTGGTTTTGTCAGAATCATGCTGTTATTGTTTACACCATTTCACATACAACAAGAGCTAACGGTGCTTAAAAAACTCTTGATCTCTTTGTTAGACATGTCTTTGGTACTTGAATTTATTCATCCAGAAACATTTCTCTCTCCCTCTCTCGCTCCTCCTCTCTCCTCTCTTCCCCTCTCTCTCTCTCTCTCCCCTCTCCCCCCTCTTCTTCTCTCTCTCTCTCCCCTCTCCCTCTCTCTCTCTCCCTCTCTCTCTCTCACTCTCTCTCTCTCCCTCTCTCTTTGCTCTCCTCTCTCCCTCTCTCTCTCTCTCTCTCCTCTCTCTCTCTCTCTGTAGGTCCCTATGTGAAAGTCCCCCTGAGACATTCTGAAGGTTCAGTTCCCCCGCTTCACCACCCTGGACCTGCGCCCCACCAACACAGACATCAGCCTGGCCGTGGCTGGCCTGCTCACCTTTTTCAACAGCACCACAGCCTGCCTCATCTGTGCACAGGCCGACTGTGAGTGGGTCACGCACCACTAGCTCTTTGTTGTTATTTGTACCATATACACACATGACATTTGCATGTGCACCCACATTTGCATGTGCACACACGTGAGCTCGCACACACGGGTGCACATTCATGCATGTGCATATGCACTAGGGCTGTCCCCGACTAAAGAAAATCTTGACTCTCCGAAAGTCGTTTGTTCTTTCAACCAATCGATTGGTCGACATTTTTAAAGGTGTATTGCTCTATACAGTGCATTCGAAAGGTAATCAGACCCCTTTACTTTTTCCACATTTTGTTACGTTACAGCCTTATTCTTTAATTGATTAAACCATTTTTTCCCCTCGTCAATCTACACACAATACCCCATAATGACAAAGCAAAAACATTTTTTTTTGCATTTTTTGCTAATTTATTTCAAATAAAATACTCAAATATACCATTTACATAAGTATTCAGATCCTTTAATCAGTACTTTGTTGAAGCCCCTTATGCAGTGATTACAGACTTGAGTCTTCTTGGGTATGAYGCTACAAGCTTGGCACATCTGTATTTGGGGAGTTTCTCCCATTCTTCTCTGTAGATCATTTCAAGGTTGGATAGGGAGGGTCGCTGCACAGCTATTTTCAGGTCTCTCCAGAGACGTTCGATCGGGTTCAAGTCCGGGCTCTGGCTGGGCCACTCAAGGACATTCAGAGACTTGTCCTGAAATCCACTCCTGTGTTGTCTTGGCTGTGTGCTTAGGGTCGTTGTCCTGTCAGAAGGGGAACCTTCGCCCCAGTCTGTAGCTCAAGTATTGTGGAGCTCCTGCAYCTAAATATAAACAGTATCAGCACCCAAAATGAGTTCCGGAACCTGTTTCAGTCCAAGTCAAGCRCTGAYAAGAAGTAATCAGGTAGGCCTATTTTATGACGTTTTCCCTTTCACTCTGAGTGGTTATCAGAAGGGAGAGAGCTGGAAAGATTTCTCAAATGTTGTAAAAACAGACTGTTTGAGGTGGAAAAAAAACCTTACTTTGAGAAGCTGCGCTGCTCTTTAGTGGTGGTGCATTAAGCCAATCAGAATTACTATCAGATCCCCAAATGGTCACATTTATGTGCTTACATTTGCACGCAGGCCAGGTAGCCTATAGGCCTGTATACGTCTATGCGTAATCAGGTACGCGTCCCCAACATTGACAGGAGCACTACAAATAAAAGACAATGACTCAATTGAATTGACAAAACTCATAAATGTAATGATGTAAACTAAAACTTGTTTCTCACAAGTGTAGCATAGGTTGTCGCTCCGCAAACAACGTGTCCACTCCGACAATGAGAACGGTAAGACTGGAATAATAATACATTGAATGCATTAACAGAAATGATCATAACCAAACAAAGATTAGACATTAAAGGAGTTAACGGTGAATGTACTACTGGTGATCTATGTAATGGGGAATTGAAATAGGCTACACTAACAATCAAAATGCAAGCAGTTCACACAATGAAGTAATGAAAAATGCATGTGCACAATTGGTGGGAGAGAGCGCATTCTGGAGAGAGAAGTGCTTCGCGCTGCATGGATCAATCCGATGTCTGCATTGGCCATTGTGCGTTGTGTTTATACAGGATGTACCGCCCCCACCTACCGTCAACCAGAATCACCCTTCAGTGGATACACGCACACTCAAGCCTATGTATAACCCAAATGCATTTACTCTTGCGTAATTCTTCCCCCCCACAATGCGTCAACATCTGTTAAAACGCAGGCAAATTACTTTGCTTTTCACATAGGCCATGAATGCATCTTTCTCTTTTATCCCGGTGTGACAATAAGTATGGAAGATTAAATCCCAGTCTGTTTCCGCCCTTCTCCGTACAGGAATCAGTAATTACAAGTGCCCGTACAAAGTCACATTGATGTCATCTGCTACAGGCCAACTTTCACCTTAATCAGCTTAGGGCTTTGAAGTGTGGCGGACTGGATTTCAGCTCTCGATTAGAACCGAGGTGCTCTCAGCTGGCGCGAGCCCCCCAGCCCACTCTCCCCACACCATCAACCCCACCCCTCATTCAACTCCCCCAACCAACTTCAGAAAAGAATGGTTGACGTTTGTGCTCATCCAAGCCACTTAGACTGAGGTGTTACCCGAGAAACAGAGATTGACGGAGGTGTTACCCGAGAAACAGAGATAACAAGGAAGAAAAGAGGGAAGAAGGACAATTAAACGCCCACCAAAGGCTAAAGACATTAGTGACTCAGAACTGCATGGACTTTGATTCTTGACAATGACTGCCAGTGTCAAAACTAGCTAATTAGTTGTTATTTTCCACTGGGTGTTTAAGTGTGCTCCTTTCAATCTGTCGTTCATTTGAGAGCTCATCAAACGATGTTGGTAATTAGCCCAAAGACACATGACAGTTCCGTGCCTCGCAAGAGTGAAATGCTGTGAATTATCGACATATCCATGAAGGGCGGCGATCGCATCGTCTACAAGCTGTGTGAGACAGAAACCTCAAACTTTATTATGCCGGTTTCCTTTTTGTATGTCTCTGTCTGAGCTCCCGTCTGTGTCAGTGTGGGCTAAGCGGGAATCAATAAGGCTGCTGAGGGGAGCATGGCCCTTCCCTTCCTCATCAATGAGAAGGATGCTAGTCACTTTAGCTGATTGAGGGGAATCTAACCTTACTACTGGAATTGCACGTGGGGGGCGGAATTGCACGTGGGGGGCGTGTGACCCCTTCTGCAGCGCCACTGTAAAATACCAGATGGCTTGGGCTTTGCAATGTGCTGTTGTAGCAGTAGCAGTAGCCACGGTACCGTTAGCTGGCTGGCAGAGGCCCCAAGACGGTCGACGCTGGGCTCATTAATCACCGCGGCCGGTGACAGCCAAATAGAGCGTGGCCGAGCCATGAATATTTTCCAGCCTGACCCTGGCTTCCTGGCTGAGAGAGAGAGCGAGAGAGAGAAACAAAGAGAGAGGCCCACCCAAAGGCACAGGTAGCGCAAAGAAAGAAACCCATTAATCTGGCTAACCTGCCCACCGCTATCGATGGCCGTGTGGTTGTGTGTGGATTCACCGCACTCATGGAGTAGTACAGTAGGACATAGAGAACCTAGCCGCAGGGGTGGAGGAGAACTGTGTGGGAAAGTGGAGCACTTTGTTAACTGGGAGATTTGTGCATGGGAGGTCAGCTGGCGGGTAGCAGGTGGGTGGGAGGGGACCGATCACCCACACTCTACTTCTTGAGGACTGGCTCAGACAAAACCATCAGGGACAGGATGGGACGGGGGACGGGGACGGGGGGGGCATCCTGGTCAACAATACAGCTTATGTTATGAATCCGCTATCACCTAACGTAGCATTTTATCGYCTGAATTGAATGAGCTGGAAGAAAAGCAAATAGTAGTACCTTTTGAATGTTAAAAACACCTGAATTGACTTCTCTGATGACATGCACCTCAGCAACCAACTCATTATGTTTGTTTATTGAGAGAAGATAGCCTCATCAACATGTTTTAAAGGCACACACCTGTCAAGGTAGACGTTTGTGTCTCCTTGGAGCGGAACAATTATAGGATATGTTTGCTCAACGGTCCGACTCGCTGCTCTGAAAATGTCATGAGTAACCTGTAATTAAAGTTGATCAAGAATGTCTCTCTGTCTCCRGAGAGAGCTGGATCAATAAACTCTTTGGGAAGACGGACCGGTTAACTGGGGTGATGAAATGATTTAGCTGGTACCAGCAATGACTTTTGTTGTTGTTTGTTGTCCGGGGATCAAGCTGAGCAATCCTCCCGACGTCATGACATTCAAAGAAAGTTTCAATACGGATAATGATATATTTACAGCTCCAGTAACAGCCCACCGTAAATGTCCCCATCAGAATAAATAGTTGCTGCGCTGTCAGTTCTGTTGCACTTCCTCCCTACTGAAAGAGAGCCGTGAGTGAGGAAACTGTGGAGGAAAGATGGCTCCACCGAATGCTCTTAAACAGAGGGATGAGAGTGAGCTTCCTCCATTGGCTCTCCCTGGTTTTTCTTCTACGTTTCCCCTTCCTTTTCCCTGACCAAATGCATTAATTTGATGCAATACGCAGCGTAATGGGATTTTGATGTGAGGTTCTGGGGGGGGTTCTTCTCTTTATCTTTTTTCTCGCTTTGGTGTCTAATGAGAACAAAGAAGAGGAGAGCCCTGGTCGGCTGTCCGCTCGTCTACCAGGATGAAAGATGGAAGAAAGATCCCTTTCAACGGGTAACGATGAGAAAGGATCACTCAGACCCACAACGTCCCGTCCTTGCCCATTAACAAGCTCTACTGACACGCTGAACTCTTTATATAAGAGAGAGTGATAGACCATCGACTTTTTGATCTGTGTGGTTATATTCAGGTTAGGGTAAGTTCATGTACTGACACGCTACGAATGCCTAGACATTGGCACATGTCCTATCCCAAGCACTCTAGTTAACGAATGCTGCTGGCCTGGAGGGGAAACTACATTGGAGCAATTTAACTCTCTTCCGTCCGCCCGTCAATCGATTATATCACCCGATTTATCATAGTCATTTAGGTTCGGCCTGTTTAAAAAGTATATCCATCTTGTCCTGTGAAATGCCATGAAATTCTGCAGACTGCACCCATTTGGTTGTACAGTACAGGGTTCCCGGACTGCAGGAGCACAAGCAGCCCAGTTCAACAGACTAGGGTGCAGCCAGTTGGGAGCTGTGACACTGGCATGAACCTGTCATTGGTCCTGGCTGAGCAGTGTATTTGCATAGAGGCACCGAGTGCAGGAAGGTAGATGAGAGTCGGGGCTTTGTGAGAGCCCAGTGAAATGTGACGGTCTGTGAAAGGCTGCCCAGACTGAGTGGCAGGCCCTACCTTTATCTGTCTGCCTGAGAGGCAGCGTCAGGCAGAGCTACAGTATGTGTGGCCCATGTTAATGAGGCACACCACATGGCAATATCACACACCAACGCTGCAGGCAGCAGCAGCACAGCCTCCACAAAGAAAACAGACTTCACACGTCTCTAACCTTCAATGGTCTCCCTTTTTCCACAGCTAACCGAGAAACAGTGCCTCCCCGTTTTAGCATAATGATATTCTAGCATGGGTTCAACAGCCTGAAACGTGGAAGCGACATGGCTGCCAGAATAGATGCAACAAAGGTCAGGGCCACAAAAGAGATTGTGAAATGAAAAAGTACATGCACACATTTTATTTCTGTTGCTTTGAATCGTGCACAGCCTAAACACTAAACAGGTCTCTCCTGAGGTTTCCTCTCCACTGGTTGAATGAAAGGGAACGATAGGAGGGACAACTCCTGCTGTGGACACTGAGCAGCGTAGTGTGCTGTCTAATGTAATGTACTCAATGTGAAATTGGCATGTGATGCCATGCAAACAGGCAATGGAGATTGAGCAGGTTTATAAGCCTCATCACAGTTATGCTGAGTAACTCAACAGGTAACAGAGCTGATAGTCTCAGAGCAGACAGGCATCATTGCTGATGGTTTGCGTTTCTAGACAAACCGTTAAAGGCATTAGRATTCAATGAGTTAGAACACATAGTGCCGTAAGAACAGCTGCTGCTGCATGTAACCAAAAGAAGAAAACATGGATTATATGTAAATGTTTTTTTACTATAATCAATGCTGGTCTCAGTTGTAATGTAATATACAGTACGTCTTGACTCCCATGAATGCAGAGTTTCAGTAAAGTGCCACTGGAAACATACAGTTGAAGTCGGAAGTTCACATACACTTAGGTTGAAGTCATTAAAACTCGTTTTTCAACCACTCCACAAATTTCTTGTTAACAAACTATAGTTTTGACAAATTGGTTAGGACATCTACTTTGTGCATGACACAAGTCATTTTTCCAACAATTGTTTACAGACATATTATTTCACTTATAATTCACTGTATCACAATTCCAGTGGGTCAGAAGTTTACATACACTAAGTTGACTGTGCCTTTAAACAGCTTGGGAAATTCCTGAAAATTATGTCATGGCTTTAGAAGCTTCTGATAGGCTAATGGACATAATTTGAGTCAATTGGAGGTGTACCTGTGGATGTATTTCAAGGCCTACCTTCAAACTCAGTGCCTCTTTGCTTGACATCATGGGAAAATCAAAAGAAATCAGCCAAGACCTCAGAAAAAAAATTGTAGACCTCCACAAGTCTGGTTCATCCTTGGGAGCAATTTCCAAACGCCTGAAGGTACCACGTTCATCTGTACAAACAATAGTACGCAAGAATAAACACCATGGGACCACGCAGCCGTCATACTGCTCAGGAAGGAGACGTGTTCTGTCTCCTAGAGATGAAGGTACTTTGGTGTGAAAAGTGAAAATCAATCCCATAACAACAGCAARGGACCTTGTGAAGATGCTGGAGGAAACAGGTACAACAGTATCTATATCCACAGTAAAACGAGTCCTATACCGACATAACCTGAAAGGCCGCTCAGCAAGGAAGAAGCCACTGCTCCAAAACCTCCATAAAAAAGCCAGACTACRGTTTGCAATTGCACATGGGTTGTTTGGCCATAATGACCATTGTTATGTTTGGAGGAAAAAGGGGGAGGCTTGCAAGCCGAAGAACACCATCCAACCGTGAAGCACGGGGATGGCAGCATCATGTTGTGGGGCTGCTTTGCTGCAGGAGGGACTGGTACTTCACAAAATAGATGGCATCATGAGGRTGGAAAATTATGTGGATATATTGAAGCAACATCTCAAGACATCAGTCAGGAAGTTAAAGCTTGGTCACAAATGGGTCTTCCAAACGGACAATGACCCCACGCATACTTCCAAAGTTGTGGCAAAATGGCTTAAGGACAACAAAGTCAAGGTATTGGAGTGGCCATCACAAAGCCCTGACCTCATCCTATAGAAAAGTTGTGGGCAGAACTGAAAAAGAGGGTGCGAGCAAGGAGGCCTACAAACCTGACCCAGTTACACCAGCTCTGTCAGGAGGAATGGGCCAAAATTCACCCAACTTATAGTGGGAAGCTTGTGGAAGGCTACCCGAAACATTTGACCCAAGTTAAACAATTTAAAGGCAATGCTACCAAATACTAATTGAGTATACAGTGGGGCAAAAAAGTATTTAGTCAGCCACCAATTGTGCAAGTTCTCCCACCTAAAAAGATGAGAGAGACAAAATGACAGACAAAATGAGAGAAAAARATCCAGAAAATCACATTGTAGGATTTTTWATGAATTTATTTGCAAATTATGGTGGAAAATAAGTATTTGGTCACCTACAAACAAGCAAGATTTCTGTCTCTCAGACCTGTAACTTCTTCTTTAAGAGGCTCCTCTGTCCTCCACTCGTTACCTGTATTAATGGCACCTGTTTGAACTTGTTATCAGTATCAGTTATCTGAGTTTAAATGTATTTGGCTAAGGTGTAAGTAAACTTACGACTTCATCTGTATAACATAACTAAAAGGGGAAAAACCCACAGCGAAGGAATTATATCAACAATTGTTTTTTCAGCTATGATTAAGGCTTGGTATCCGTTGTATTGTAATTGTGTTACAAGTTTCAATAAAGTGCCACTGGAAACATATTCATTACCTCACTTATAATGAACCAATATCCAATCTCTTTAAAGCGGTCCTGGGAACTAAATGCTGGAGGTGGAGTTTAAAAATAGCACCGAGCAATTAATTACTTTATAATTAGATGTTATTACAGGTCATCAGATAAATTATTTTAGGTGGGAAGGATTTTAATGACCGTGTTATTTTATTATTTTTATTAAACTTTATTTAACCAGGTTGTCACGTTCCTGACCTGTTTTCTGTTAGTTTTTGTATGTGTTAGTTGGTCAGGACGTGAGTTTGGGTGGGCAGTCTATGTTTTCTGTTTCTATGTTGGTTAATGGGTACCTAATATGGTTCTCAATTAGAGGCAGGTGGTTTTCATCTCCTCTGATTGAGAATCATATTAAGGTAGGTGTTGTCACATTGTTTGTCGTGGGTGGTTGTCTTCCGTGTCTGTGTTTGTTTGCACCATACGGGACTGTTTCGTTCGTTCATAGTTTTATGTAGTCATTTTTCCTGTTCGTGCGTTCTTCGTGTTATATGTAAGTTCGTATGTTCAGGTTTGTCTACATTCGTTTTGTTATTTTGTAAGTATTCAAGTGAAGTTCGTGTTCTTCGTCCAGAACCAAGCAGCGTGAGTTCGAGCAGTGGACATGGGAGGACGTGTTAAATGGAAAAGGTTGCTACACATGGGAGGAGATCCGAGCTGGAAGAGATCGCCTTCCATGGGAACAGCTGGAGGCGATTAGGAGAGCGGAGGCAACGGGAGAGAGAGACCGGATTTATGAAGGTACGAAGCCCGTGAAGAAACCCCAAAAATGTCTTGGGGGGGGGCTAAGAGGTAGTGGGCCAAGGGCATGTAGGAGAACGGCGCCCACTTCCCAGGCTAACCGTGGAGAGCGGGAGTACGGGCAGACGCCGTGTTACGCAGTAGAGCGCACGGTGTCTCCTGTACGTGTGCATAGCCCGGTGCGGGTTATTCCACCTCCCCGCACTGGTAGGGCTAGATTGAGCATTGAGCCAAGTGCCATGAAGCCGGCTCTACATATCTGGCCACCAGTGCGTCTCCTTGGGCCGGCTTACATGGCACCAGCCTTACGCATGGTGTCCCCGGTTCGCCTACATAGCCCGGTGCGGGTTATTCCACCTCCCCGCACTGGGCGGGCGACGGGGAGATCACGGTCGTGTTGGGCCAGGCTCAATGCTAGGGAGCCAGTATGCTGCCGGTCCGGTATTTTCGGCGCTACCTCCCCCCCAGCCCAGTAACAGTGCTAACCAGCCCAGGTTCCAGTGCGTTTCAGAGCCCTGTTCTCCTCACGCACTCTTTCCTATGGTGCGTGTCTCCAGCCAGTGCTCCAGTTCCGGCACCACGCACTAAGCCACCTGTGCGTCTCAGAGCCTGTACACACTGTTCCTTCTCCCCGTACTCGTCTGATGTGCGTGCCTCAGCCCGGTCTACAGTGCGGTACCACGCACCAGGCAAATAGTACGCTTTGAGAGTCCAGTGTGCCTGTCCCTGCTCCCGCACTAGCATGAAGGTGCGTGTCCTTAGCCCGGTCTCCAGTCCGGCAACACGCATCAGGTCTCAGTGCGCTTATCGGCCAGAGCATCCGTCTCCCAGCGATCTGACCATCTCTCGAGGCCATTGACCATCGTCTCCAGCGCCATCTGAGCCATCCGTTCCCAGGCATTGAGCATGCCGTTCCCCAGCGCCATCTGAGCCATTCCCGTCTGCAGTGCGTCTGAGCCATCCGTCTGTCGAGCCATTAGAGCGTCGTCGACGTAGAGCGTATCATCAGAGCCGTAGAGCATTGACAGTGCCGACGCACCAGACGGATTGCAGAGCGCAACCGACAGATTGCCAGAGCCGCCACCGACAGGATCTGCCAGAGCGCAACCAGACAGGATTGCAGAGGCAACCAGAGATCTGCAGGCGCCAACCAGACAGGATCTGCCAGAGCCGTCAGCCGCCATAGCGTCCAGAGCGTCAGCCGCCATGAGCGTCTAGAGCCGTCAGCCAGCTGAGCAGCCAGAGCCATGAGCGTCAGCCGTAGCCAGCCATCGAGCTCCAGAGCAGTCAGCCAGCATGAGCGTCAGAGCGTCAGACAGCATGAGCGTCCGACCGTCAGCCGCCATGAGCGTCCAGAGCCTCAGCTAGTCCATGAGCGTCAGAGCTGCCATGTATCCAGAACTGCCCCTCAGTCCAGAGCTGTCTCTCTGTCTGAGCTGCCCTTCAGTCCGAGTTGCCTCTATCCTGAGCTACCTCTCTATCCTGAGCTACCTCATCTTTGAGCTACCTCTCTATCCTGACCTATCTCTGTCCTGAGCTATCTTGTCCCGGAGCTGTTCTTATTTTTGTGTTGCCTTTATATTAGGTGGGTGAATAAGAGGGTGTTATTCTGAGGGGGAGAAGTAAGCTGGGATTGACTATGGTGGGGTGGGGACCGCCCGAGCCTGAGCACCACGGTGGTCGATGCCCCTGACCCTCCCTAGACTTTGTGCTGGTGCGCCGGAGTTTCACCTTAGGGGGGGTTTATGTCACGTTCTGATGTTTTCTGTTGTTTTTGTATGTGTTAGTTGGTCAGGACGTGAGTTTGGGTGGGCAGTCTATGTTTTTGTTTCTATGTTGGTTAATGGGTCCTAATATGGTTCTCAATTAGAGGCAGGTGGTTTCATCTCCTCTGATTGAGAATCATATTAAGGTAGGTGTTGTACATTGTTTTGTCGTGGGTGGTTCTTCCGTGTCTGTGTTGTTTGCACCATACGGGACTGTTTCGTTCGTTCATAGTTTTATGTAGTCATTTTTCTGTTCGTGCGTTTTCGTGTTATATGTAAGTTGTATGTTCAGGTTTGTCTACATTCGTTTGTTATTTTGTAAGTATTCAAGTGAGTTCGTGTTTTCGTTTACACTTAAATAAATAATAATGTCTAAATACAACGCTGCAGTTTGGTTCAATCCCTCTCCTCTTCGGATGAAGAGGAGGAGGAACGCCGTTACACAGGTAGGCTAGTTGAAACAAGTTCTCATTTGCAACTGCGACCTGGCAAGAAAGCATAGCAATTTGACACATACAAACAAGAGTTACACATGGAAAACAAACATACAGTCAATAATACAGTAGAAAAATAAGTCTATATACAATGTGAGCAATGAGGTGAGATAAGGGAGGTAAAGGCAAAAAGGCCATGGTGGCGAGGTAAATACAATATAGCAAGTAAAACTGAATGGTAGATTTGCAGTGGAAGAATGTGCAAGTACAATATAAATAATGGGTGCAAAGGAGCAAATAAATAAATACAGTAGGGGAAGAGGTAGTTATTTGGGCTAAATTATAGATTACAAACAATAGATGTATGTACAGGTGCATAATCTGTGAGCTGCTCTGACAGTGGTGCTTAAAGCTAGTGTGGGAGATAAGTGTTTCAAGCTTCAGAATTTTTGTAGTTCGTTCCAGTCATTGGCAGCAGAGAACTGGAAGAAAGACGACCAAAGGAGGAATTGGCTTTGGGGTTGACCAGTGAGATATACCTGCTGGAGTGCGTGCTACGAGTGGGTGCTGTATGGTGACAGTGAGCTGAGATAGGCGGGCTTTACCTAGCAGAGACTTGTAGATAACCTGTAGCCAGTGGGTTTGGCGACGAGTATGAAGCGAGGGCCCAACAGAGAGCGCACAGGCGCAATGGTGGGTAGTGTAATGGGGCTTGGTGAAAAAGGATGGCACTGTGATAGACTGCATCCAGTTTATGTTTGAGTAGAGTGTGGGAGGCTATTTTATAGATGACATCACCGAAGTCGAGGATCGGTAGGATGGTCAGTTTTACGAGGGTATGTTTGGCAGCATGAGTGAAGGATGCTTTGTTGCGATATAGGAAGCCGATTCTAGATTTAATTTTGGATTGGAGATGCTTAATGTGAGTCTGGAAGGAGAGTTTACAGTCTAACCAGACACCTAGGTATCTGTAGTTTTCCACGTATTCTAAGTCAGAGCCGTCCAGAGTAGTGATGCTGGACGGGCGAGCAGGTGCGGGCAGTGATCGATTGAATAGCATGCATTTAGTTTTACTTGCGTTTAAGAGCAGTTGAAGGCCATGGAAGGAGAGTTGTATGGCATTGAAGCTCGTCTGGAGGTTAGTTAACACAGTGTCCAAAGAGGGGCCAGAAGTATACAGAATGGTGTCGTCTGCGTAGAGGTGTATCAGAGAATCACCAGCAGCAAGAGCAACATCATTGATGTATACAGAGAAGAGAGTCGGCCTGTGGATTGAACCCTGTGGCACCCCCATAGAGACTGCCAGAGGTCCGGACAACAGGCCCTTCGATTTGACACACTGAACTCTATCAGAGAAGTAGTTGGTAAACCAGGCGAGGTAATCATTTGAGAAACCAAGGCTGTCGAGTCTGCCGATAAGAATGTGGTGATTGACAGAGTCGAAAGCCTTGGCCAGGTCGATGAATACAGSTGCGCAGTAATGTCTCTTATCGATGGCGGTTATGATATCGTTTAAGACCTTGAGCGTGGCTGAGGTGCACCCATGACCAGCTCTGAAATCAGATTGCATAGCGGAGAAGGTACGGTGGGATTCTAAATGGTCAGTAATCTGTTTGTTAACTTGGCTTTCGAAGACCTTAGAAAGACAGGGTAGGATAGATATAGGTCTGTAGCAGTTTGGGTCTAGAGTGTCACCCCCTTTGAAGAGGGGGATGACCGGGCAGCTTTCCAATATTTGGGAATCTCAGACAATACGAAAGAGAGATTGAACAGGCTAGTAATAGGGGTTGCAACAATTTCTGCAGATAATTTTAGAAAGAGAGGGTCCAGATTGTCTAGCCTGGCTGATTTGTAGGGGTCCAGATTTTGCAGCTCTTTCAGAACATCAGCTATCTGGATTTGGGTGAAGGAGAAATGGTGGGGGCTTTGGCGGGTTGCTGTGGAGGGTGCCGGGCAGTTGACCGGGGTAGGGGTAGCCAGGTGGAAAGCATGGCCAGCCGTAGAGAAATGCTTATTGAAATTCTCAATTATCGTGGATTTATCTGTGGTGACAGTGTTTCCTAGCCTCAGTGCAGTGGGCAGCTGGAAGGAGGTGCTCTTATTCTCCATGGACTTTACAGTGTCCCAGAACTTTTTTGAGTTAGTACTACAGGATGCAAATTTCTGTTTGAAAAAGCTAGCCTTAGCTTTCCTAACTGCCTGTGTATATTTGTTCCTAACTTCCCTGAAAAGTTGCATATCACGGGGGCTATTCGATGCTAATGCAGAACGCCACAGGATGTTTTTGTGCTGGTCAAGGGCAGGCAGGTCTGGAGTGAACCAAGGACTATATCTATTCCTAGTTCTACATTTTTTGAATGGGTCATGCTTATTTAAGATGGTGAGGAAGGCACTTTTAAAGAATAGCCAGGCATCATCTACTGACGGGATGAGGTCAATGTCATTCCAGGATACCCCGGCCAGGTTGATTAGAAAGGCCTGCTCGCAGAAGTGTTTTAGGGAGTGTTTGACAGTGATGAGGGGTGGTCGTTTGGTCGCAGACCCATTACGGATGCAGGCAATGCGGCAGTGATCGCTGAGATCTTGATTGAAAACAGGAGGGCGAGTTAGTTGGAGAGAAAGTTAGTTAGGATGACATCTATGATGGTGCCAGTGTTTACGGATTTGTAGTTGTACCTGGTAGGTTCATTGATCATTTGTGTGAGATTGAGGGGATCAAGCTTAGATTGTAGGATGGCCGGGGTGTTAAGCATGTCCCAGTTTAGGTCACCTAGTAGCACAAGCTCAGAAGATAGATGGGGGGCAATCAATTCACATACGGTATCGAGGGCACAGCTGGGGGCAGAGGGAGGTCTAGAGCAAGCGGCAACAGTGAGAGACTTGTTTCTGGAAAGGTGAATTTTTAGAAGTAGAAGCTCGAATTGTTTGGGTAAAGACTTGGATAGTAATTCAGAACTCTGCAGGCTATCTTTGCAGTAGATTGCAACACCGCCCCCTTTGGCAGTTCTATCTTGGCGGAAAATGTTATAGTTAGCGATGGAGATCTCAGGGTTTTTGGTGGTTTTCCTAAGCCAGGATTCAGACATGGCTAAGACATCCGGGTTGGCAGAGTGTGCTAAAGCAGTGAGTAAAACTAACTTAGGGAGTAGGCTTCTAATGTTAACATGCATGAAACCAAGGCTTTTACGGTTACAGAAGTCAGCAAACGAGAGCACCTGGGGAGTGGGAGTGGGGCTAGGCACTGCAGGACCTGGATTAACCTCTACATTACCAGAGGAACAGAGGAGAAGTAGGATAAGGGTACGGCTAAATGCTATACGAACTGGCCGTCTAACACGTTCGGAACAGAGAGTAAAAGGAGCAGGTTTCTGGGCTCGATAGGCTCACACCACTTAAAATGAACTACTTTTCAAATCACTAGTCAGAAGAGAGAGAGAAAAAAAGAGAGTGCCAAGCCCTCTCCTGCTAGAATGAACAACATGCATCTTCTAGTCATGGGCTCGATAGAGGTACTTGAGTAATGATGAGAGAGATATAGTCTCTAGAGACGTTTAAACCAGGTGATGTCATCGCATATGTAGGAGGTGGAACAACATGGTTGGTTAAGGYATATTGAGCAGGGCTAGAGGCTCTACAGTGAAATAAGACAGTAATCACTAACCAGGACAGTAATGGACGAGGCATATTGATATTAGAGAGAGGCATGCGTAGCCAAGTGAACATATGGGTCCAGTGAGTGGTTGGGCTGACTGGGGACACGGCGATTCAGACAGTTAGCAGGCCGATGCTAACAAGCTAACAGTTAGTAGGCCGGGGCTAAACAAGCTAGCAGTTAGCAGACCGGGGCTAAACAAGCTAGCAGTTAGCAGACCGGGTTAGCAAGCAAGCAGTTAGCAGGGGCTAGCAGTTAGCAGACCGGGGCAGGCAAGCTAGCAGTTAGCAGACCGGGGCAGGCAAGCTAGCAGTTAGCAGACCGGGGCAGGCAAGCTAGCAGTTAGCAGACCGGGGCTAGCAAGTTAGCCTTTGGGGGACATCGCGATGGGGGTAAGTCTGTTTTTGCCTCTTCGTGCTGTGACGTCGATAGACCAGTCGTGGAATTAGTCGGGTTCCAGGTAGCTCTAGGTAGCTAGCAGGCCTAGCAGGTTAGCAGAATGGGCGTCGCGCCTGAGGGGCCTGTTGGAGTCCTCGGGCAGATKATGTCGGTATTCCAGTCGTAGAGGATCGGCGGGGTTCCGTGCCCCGTACCGGCAGTAGAAGGGGTCCAGATATTGTAGCCCAGGAGTGGGCTTCGGTGGTAGCACAGGAGCCCGGGCCGGGCTAGCTTCAGGCTAATTGGTGCTTGCTCCGGGATGGAAACGCTAGCCAGGAGTGGTTACCCAGGATTGCGGTTAGCTAGTTGCGAAGATCCAGATGAAAATGTTCAGAGTTTGCGGTAAGAATCCGGGGATATGGGGAGAAATAGGTCCGTTATGCTCTGGTTTGAGTCACGTTGTTCGAACTGGCGAGAGCTTTCCGAGCTAAAGGTTAGCTGATGACCGCTAGCAATGGTTTGCTAACTGATAGCTGGTAGGTAGTTAACTGGCTAGCTTCAGTTGAGGGATTCCAGATCCAAAGTAAATAGAAATACTTTAGGAAAAAAAGCAGATCCACGCCACATTGGGTGAGGCGGATTGCAGGAGAGTATTTAGAAGTTGCTGTTTAGGAAAATATTTTTAAAAGATATGCGAAGAAAAATATGTAAAAATATATTTACAAGGGACATGACAAGACAAAGACATCTGACTGCTACGCCATCTTGGATATACATTTGCGAGCGAAAAAAGTACATTGTCATGTCTCGTCAGAGACAGGTTGAAAATAGTGATTAATTGTTATTTTTATGAATATGGTGTTTCTCACACACAATAATGTCTTTGTATTTTTTAACTCATTCAATTGAGTTCTAGTTCTCAGAAATGTGACTTTAATACCCAGAAATTCATTACCTTTAGGAGATTAACTGTCTACCTGCTCATAATAATATCACTGTCTTCGTCCCTGTCCCCACAGGCTTATTAAATCTGGAGAGACTGCTACGCCAGTTCCTCATCTCCAAGGAGACACTATCGGTTCGCATGCTGGATGACAGCCAGGATCCCACACCCCTTCTCAAGGAGATCCGCGATGATAAGACTGCCACAATCATTGTGGATGCTAACGCAACAATGTCCCACATAATTTTGGAAAGGGTGAGTCTGTCTGTCACAGTGAGCTCTTTCCCRATGTTCTTAGACATCTCAGCAGCAGCGGATGATGCAATTTTTTCTCACGATCTATATGTCAATGCCAAGATAAAGTTCAGGATCAAGGTTGATATTGGAAATAATTGAACAAGCTACATGCTGAATCACTTACTGGTGAATGAGTGTTGGACTGAATGAATGTTAACTTGAAGCATCCAACACCGAGAGAACGATCTGTTCTCCTGTACATAGGCATACAACCATGAATAAACCATGGCATATCTGTAACTCCATATTTGGAGACGAGAGTGGTGTGCAAATGCAACTAGAGGAGGTTGTTGAGTGCCCTTGGGCTTCGCACTTAAACCACTAGAGTACAGTAGAGATGAGAAATTAAAACCAATGCAATTAACTTTCTAAGAAAAAGGTCTAGTCAGGCAATACATTTTACTTCAAGTGACAGGCGTGAGATGCAAATCGCGTTCTAATTCTGTGATCGTTCATTAATAACGTAGATGTACATTCATCTGATTAGTTTCTGTACGATTAGAACGACTACGAAAAGAATCAGCCCCGCATCCTTAATATGTGTAAATTGTTGAGCTTTATAACAAATACAATCCAAAACATCAGAAACTCTCATTACTCTCAATATTGCTTGARTATAAAAGGGAATAGAAGTGACCTAGGTTTATTACTATTTTTATTTTCCCTTTTTGACAATTTACAGACATCTGTTGGTAGCAGCGACTTTCTTTGTTGATAAAATAACCTATTATTCAATCATGGAATGATGAACGCTTTTTGGACTATTTATGCTTTCTATTGAAGGCATCTATCACTGTGTTTATAAAGAAAACAATAATTTGGTGGGTGCTTTATGTGTTTTTTGCATATCCACACTCTCCCCGAGACACAGCCAGGGTCTGCCAGTATCAACAGCAACCCTGGAGCAATGAGGTTTAAATGCCTTGCTCAAGGGCACATTGATAGATTTTTCATCATGTCAGCTCAGGGATTAGAAGTAGCAACCTTTCAGTTACTGGCCCAATGCTCTAAGCAGTAGACTACCTGTTGCCCCGTAAAAGTGCCAGCTGAGATTGGCAGCTCAATATAGATGCCAGGGATTGAACCCGGGGCCTCATACATGCAAAGCATGCGCTCTACCACTAAGCTACATCCTCTCAGTTGTGAACAGCTAGTCTGGCATACATAATATAATAACATCTGATTGGACATGCATATCAGATATGACTATTCTTCACAGTAAACTGTCAACATGACCTTTCAATGGTGTCTGTTTCCACTAATACAACCATACCTGAAGTGAACAGAGAAGTTAGCAATTAAAGCAACAGAATAGAACACTCTGTAGCTTTGCAGAGTTCTTCCCGACACCGACATGAACTTTACATGATAGGACAAGACTCCTGCTATTCATTCTTAAGAGCTATGATTAGATCTAAAGGTGACAGAAAGACAGGTGAAGGGCAGCTTGCAGCATATGGCTGTGTCGTAATTATAACATTGAGATTGGATACATGGCTGCAGTGAAGGAGACAATGACTAAAGCGAAATGGAGAGAGAGAGACGGACAAAGAAACAGCGAGACAGAGAGAGTTAGCAATTGAGCATTGGCTAAGGGTGCATGATAGAGTTGAATATTTTCCCTGTATTTTACAAATGTTCCATCCAGAGAAAAAAATCAATTTTCTCCCGGGTAACTCGGTATTTCGCCCCGAAACCGGAAGTGTCATTCAAAAGCATATAAAGCATATACAGGAAATAGCCTATGTCTGGATTTGATAGCCTATGTCTGAGTTTTGATTGAAAATTCAAGCCTGATGCTACCTGAGCCTGATGGGCCATACATTAAAGACATTTTATGGGCCCAAGCCAAAAAAAGTCAAAATGATTGCGTCGTTATCCAATACATATATGACATAAAGGATACTACATTTTTAAGCACGACAGAAAAACATAAAAGCCCATAGATGTCACTAGCTACAGTTGAAGTCGGAAGTTTACATACACTTAGGTTGAAGTCATTAAAACTYGTTTTTCAACCACTCCACAAATTTCTTGTTGACAAACTATAGTTTTGGCAAGTCGGTTAGGACATCTACTTTGTGCATGACACAAGTAATTTTTCCAACAATTGTTTACAGACAGATTATTTCACATATAATTCACGGTATCACAATTCCAGTGGGTCAGAAGTTTACATACACTAAGTTGACAGTGCCTTTAAAAATTCATGAAAATGATGTCATTGCTTTAGAAGCTTCTGATAAGCTAATTGACATAATTTGAGTCAATTGTAGGTGTATCTGTGGATGTATTTCAAGGCCTACCTTCAAACTCAGTGCCTCTTTGCTTGACATCATGGGAAAATCTAAAGAAATCAGCCAAGTCTGGTTCATCCTTGGGAGCAATTTCCAAACGCCTGAAGGTACCACGTTTATCTGTACAAACAATAGTACGCAAGTATAAACACCATGGGACCACGTAGCCATCATACTGCTCAGGAAGGAGACGTGTTCTGTCTCCTAGAGACACTTTGGTGTGAAAAGTGCAAATCAATCCCAGAACAACAGCAAACCAGACTACGGTTTGCAACTGCACGTGGAGACAAAGATCATACTTTTTGGAGAAATGTCCTCTGGACTGATGAAACAAAAATAGAACTGTTTGGCCATAATGACCATCGTTATGTTTGGAGGAAGAAGGGGGAGGCTTGCAAGCCGAAGAACACCATTCAAACTGTGAAGCACGGGGGTGACAGTATCATGTTGTGGGGCTGCTTTGCTGCAGGAGGGACGAGTGCATTTCACAAAATAGATGGCATCGTGAGGCATGAAAATTATGTGGCAATATTGAAGCAACATCAGTCAGGAACTTAAAGCTTGGTCGTAAATGGGTCTTCCAAATGGACAATGACCCCAAGCATACTTCCAAAGTTGTGGCAAACTGGGTTAAGGACCCACTGGGAATGTGATGAAAGAAATAAAAGCTGAAATAAATCATTTTCTCCACTATTATTTTGACAGTTCACATTCTTAAAATGTAGTGGTGATCCTAAATAAGACAGGGAATTTTTACTAGGATTAAATGTCAGGAATTGTGAAAAACTGAGTGTCAATGTATTTGGCTAYGGTGTATGTAAACCCGACTTCAACTATATATGCTGTCTTGAGTAAATAAATGAAACAAGCTCCAGTAGGCTAATCATTTTGAGTGTGAACTGTATTACTGTACCGTATTGTATTATACTTTATTATATGAACTGGTATTACGCACCTCGTTCAAAACATGATAAAGCTGCAATTCTGATGCAGGATATGCTGGTGCAGCACACGCCAGCCTACGTCTACAAACATAGGCTGGCAAATTTGATTTTTAATTTTGAAATATAATAGTGCCTATTATATTATATTGTTACATTACAGCCTTATTCTACAATGGATTAAATATTTTTTGTCCCAATCTAAACACAATACCCCATAATGACATTGCGAATACAGGTTTTTAGAAAATACTGCTAATTTATTACAAATAAAAAACAGAAATACCTTATTTACATAAGTCTTCAGACCCTTTGCTATGAGACTCGAAATTGAGTTCAGGTGCATCCTGTTTCCATTGATCATCCTTGAGATGTTTCTACAACTTCATTGGAATCCACCTGTGGTAAATTCARTTGATTGGACATGATTTGGAAAGGCACACAACTGTCTATATATGGAAATATTTCAGACCCCTTGACTTTTTCCACATTTTGTTACGTTACAGCCTTATTCTAAAATGGATGAAATCGTTTTTTCCCTCATCAATCTACACACAATACCCCATAATGACAAAGCAAAAACAGGAGAGAGATGCTTGATGAAATCCTGCTCCAGAGCGCTCAGGACCTTAGACAGGAAGCACACAGCCAAGACAACGCAGGTAGTGGCTTTGGGACAAGTCTCTGAATTTCCTTGAGTGGCCCAGCCAGTCCACGGACTTGAACCTGATTGAACATCTGAGAAAAGACCTGAAAATAGCTGTGCAGCGACACTCCCCATTCAACCTGACAGCGCTTGAGAGGATCTGTAGAGAAGAATGGGAGAAACTCCCCAAATACAGGTGTGCCAAGCTTTTAGCGTCATACCCAAGGAGACTCAAGGTGGTAATTGCTGCCACAGGTGCTTCAACAAAGTACTGACTAAAGGGTATACTTATAAATTTGATATTTCAGTTTTTTATTTTTAATACACAAACCTGTTTTTGATTTGTCATTATGGGGAATTGTGTGTAGATTGATGAGAAAAACTAAATGTGGAAAAAGTCAAGGGGTCTGAATACTTTCCGAATGCACTGTATGCCTTTCATAATATTTTACCTAATGTTATTAGCCTACCTCCTCTTTCTTTTTCTATTGTTGCCTCATTCATTCCTCAACAGTTAAATTAAATAAGTTCCGTTGTCCTTATCTTCATCATTCTTYAAAAAAAAAATGTATCCCTTTGTTTGGTAGTTGCTCGCCGAACATCTCATTCCAAAATCATGTGCATTAATATGGAGTTGGTCCCTCCTTTACTGCTATAACAGCCTCCACTCTTCTAGGAAGGCTTTCCACTAGATGTTGGAACATTGCTACGGGGACTTGCTTCCATTCAGCTACAAGAGCATTAGTGAGGTCGGGCACTGATGTTGGGCGATTAGGACTGGCTTGCAGTCGGTGTTCCAATTCATCCCAAAGACGTTCGGTGGGGTTGAGGTCAGGGCTCTGTGCAGGCCAATCAAGATCTTCCACACCGATCTCGACAAATCATTTCTGTATGGACGTTGCTTTGTGCACAGTGGCATTGTCATGCTGAAACAGGAATGGGCCTTCCCCAAACTGTTGCCACAAAGTTGGAAGCACAGAATTGTGAAGAATGTAATTTATGCTGTAGCGTTACAATTTCCCTTCACTGGAATTTAGGGGCCTAGCCCGAAGCAATGAAAAAACAGCCCCAGACCATTATTCCTCCTCCACCAAACTTTACAGTTGGAACTATGCA
The DNA here is from genome assembly GCF_002910315.2 of Salvelinus sp. IW2-2015. Taxonomy (NCBI): domain Eukaryota; kingdom Metazoa; phylum Chordata; class Actinopteri; order Salmoniformes; family Salmonidae; genus Salvelinus; species Salvelinus sp. IW2-2015. Next base: position 188,832 of record NW_019942584.1, on the reverse strand, counting down.
TTCGGGCAGGTAGTGTTCTCCTGCCGTCCACAAAACCCAGATTAGTCCGTCGGACTGCCAGATGGTGAAGCGTGATTCATCTCTCCAGAGAGTCCAATGGCGAGTTTTGCACCACTCCAGCCAACGCTTGGCATTGTGCATGGTGATCTTAGGCTTGTGTGCGGCTGCTCGGCCATGGAAACCCATTCCGTGAAGCTCCCGACGAACAGTTCTTGTGCTGACGTTGCTTCCAGAGGCACTTTGCAACTCAGTTGTGAGTGTTGCGACCGAGGACAGACAATTTTAACGAGCTTCATCACTCGTCGGTCCCGTTCTGTGAGCTCGTGTGTCCTCCTACTTCGCGGCTGAGCCGTTGTAGCTCCTAGATGTTTCACATATATAATTTAACAGTTCCATTTCACGTCATGCTGTTGATATAAATCATTTATTATAAAGGGAAAGGGAAATAGGGATACCTAGTCAGTTGTACAACTGAATACATTCAACTGAAATGTGTCTTATAATTTTTCGGTTTCTCGCAGTTATTTAGCCCGGGAAAAGGGAGTGGTTTTGGGTGGTAGATCTCGGTAACCAGATTTCTGCCATTCAACCCTAGTGCCATAGCAGGACTGGCACTGGGAAAGCCAATCCCTCACAATATCCTCTGAGAAGACAAGCAAAAATGTGCCTGTCTTCCCATCCGCATCACTCTGGACAAATGCCACGCCCACTATCGTTTTTTCACCATGATAAGTCTGGATTTGTTCCCTCCCCGGCGACTTCTCAAATGCAAACACATTCAAACCATTTTGATTAGTCCCAGAAACGGATGGGTTAGGCCAGACCGGCCTACACGAATCACATCGTTTTGATATCAGCTCAATCGACTTCTGGGACAACAGGTTCAGACTGATGTATGGCGTGATCGATAGAGCAGCTAAATTAAATTCAGGATGAGTCGTCAGGCAAAGCAAAAATCCCTGCCCCAATGAATATTTCTCTGCATCTTTTTTTCTCCCCAAAAAATGCCTATCCCTCTCAAGAATTACTCTCTCCCCCACACACTCCCTCCCTCCCTGATTAGTTTTTATTTTTCACATTTCTGTATTCATCCAGTCAGTTCTTACTGTTTTATTTCTCTGCCCTTTTCCTCTTCAGACTTAATCTTTCACTCAATCAGAGATACTGATGGCCGTTGCCAGGCATCCTGTCGCCATGGCAACTCATGGGGCAGAGAGTAACAACACACAGGAGCTGGGATTTCTTTCTATATCTACGCCTCTGTCCTACGGTCGCTCCATAACTCTATTATCATTCCACAGTCTTCTACTCCTCCTTTTCTGTGGTTTATGGCACGCAGCCCRCTCATGAGGAGAGGATGTTGGCTGAGAAAATTAATTATGTTTGCCAACATTTTATGCTACACTGAAGATTTAATTACATGGTAAACTGTAAGGACTTTGTATAAAAGAGTCTACGCTGATGACGGGACCCAAATTACGCAGGACATTCTATCCTCTTTGTTTATGGATGTTGACATCTTTCGTTAGGATGCTAGTCAGCCAGAGGTCTACTTCTTACACTGAAGACAGTGGGATTTCTTTCAATACTCTCAAAAGTGTTAATTTAACACTGGATCAGTGGCACTCATATATGCTCTGTGAAAGTGTTACATTTAACACTCCAATCGTTAAATACACTGGTGTATTTTCTGTGTGTTCTGCAGCAGGGAGTTTGTGGTCAGAGGCTTCAGCTTCAGCATCAGCGAACGTAATCTTGAGATGAGGCTTCAGCATCACCGAGTGTAATCTCGATATGTCACCCCCCATGTTGTCCTACTATACAAAGCTGCGGTCGGATTTGCTCAGATATTGTGCTCGGCATGGGTGTGCAATTTTTTTTTTTTTAAACCCTGAGAAACAGTTAAAGGGGCTATAAAGGACAACAGAAAGCTGAGGAAGTTTGGCTCAGTGCCAGCCAAAGGAAACGCACTTTCTTTTCATTTGTATTCATTTGTATTTGTAAACTTGGTGAAGTCACTGACCTGTACTACAAGTTTAAAGACATTTTAACTGTGATTAAAAAGCTGGTAAACTTAGAAAGCTGTTGCAAAAGCTGGTAAACCCTGCCATCTGTTTTCCTATCTTCATTCTCATTTCAAGAACAAAGTGTATTTTACAGTGCAGTGTCATAAATTATGTCATTTGACTTACATTGACCTTGACAATATGATACTATAAAACGGTTGAACAAATGTTAACAAACTAGCAAGTAACGTATCATGTGATCGGTTTCCTCTTATTAGCAGCTATTCAAGTAATAATAACCATGGAATCAAAAGATAATGACTCAGTGTCATGGAAGTGATTACATTGCCGTGAAAAAATAATTTGCCCCTTTCTAATTTTCTCTACTTTTGCATATTGTTGATACCAAATGTTATCAGATCTTCAACCAAAACCTGATATTTCATAAAGGGAACACGAGTTAACAAATAGCACAACAACTACATACTTATTTAATTTCTTTAATAAACAAAGTTATTCAACACCCAATGTACCTGTGTGAAAAAGTAATTGCCCCCTTACACTCAATAACTGGTCGTGCCACCTTTTTAGATGCAAATACTTTTTCACGACACTGTATATTATCACAAATCAAGACACAAAAAACGTAATCCAGTCGCTTGACTACTTGACCTATAATAACCCCATGACCTGTAGATAGAATATCATTGTTTTCTTGTAAGAAAGAAGGATTTGTTTTTTTTTAATCAGAGAACAATTTAAAACAAACACACACACACACACACACACACACACACAGACATACTATTCAGAGATAATTATTTTACAATGCTGTGACTGTCACTGTTATTGAAAACATGTCTATCTAGCCTCTGTTTCCTTGGAGACCAAGGCTGTATCTCATTCTGGGGAAATTACGCCCCTCTCACCTTGTTCTTGCTAACTTCACTAGCTGGTATTTGCGCATAATCTTTAACTGATTATAAACAGACCTTGTATAATAATAAGAAGAGACTTCCTTGGGCCAAGAAACACGAGCAATGGACATTAGACCGGTGGAAATCTGTCCTTTGGTCTGATGAGTCCAGATTTGAGATTTTTGAAGACTATCATTTGATTTTCAACAGGACAATGACCCAACACACCTCCAGGCAGTATAAGGGCTATTTGACCAAGGAGGAGTGTAATGGAGTGCTGCATCAGATGACCTGGCCTCCACAATCACCCGACCTCGACCCAATTGAGATAGTTTGGGATGAGTTGGACCGCAGAGTGAAAGAAAAGCAGCCAACAAGTGCTCAGCATATGTGGGAACTCCTTCAAGGTTGTTGGAAAAGCATTCCAGGTGAAGCTGGTTGAGAGAATGCCAAGAATGCCAAGAGTGTGCAAAGCTGTCATCAAGGTGGCTACTTTGAAGAATCTACAATCTAAAATATATTTAGATTTGTTTAACACTTTTTTGTTGCTACATGATTCCATATGTGTTATTTCAGTTTTGATGTCTTCACTGTTATTCTACAATGTAGAAAATAGTGAAAATAAAGAAAAACCCTTGAATGTGTAGGTGTGTCCAAACTTTTGACTGGTACTGGGTATCTCAGATGTAAGTCAGAATAGGCTGATTGGATTTTTTTTACATTTTAATTTAAGTTTTGCATTGTACCTTTATTCCACAGTTCACATTGGTGGAAACGTTAAACAAATAGGGTGGAACAGTATACCAAAAGAAATATGCTAAAAGAAACTGTAGAAAGTTCACCTTCACAACCAGTGCTTGCTGCTGAGGCTTTGATTAAATCAAATCCTAAAGTATTGAGCAGCATACTAATTATATCGTATTACTAATTATATCGTATTACCAAAGAGAGCCCGTCATTAGATAAGAATATGTCATGTCTCATCAAGATGTGGGTGGATTTGATCTCCCGCTGTGTAATCGAGCAGGAGACTGCAGAGAATGTCTGACCTCTCTCACTTTTCTCTCTCTCCCCAACCCCTTCTTTCTCTCTCCATTCAGTGCGTTTGGGAAGTATTCAGACCCCTTGACTTTTTCCACATTTTGTTACGTTACAGCCTTATTCTAAAATGGATAAAATATTTTTTTCCCCTCATCAATCTACACACAATACCCCATAATGACAAAGCGAAAACAGGCTTTTAGACATTTTTGCAAATGAATTAAAATAAAAAACAGAAATGACCTTATTTACATAAGAATTCAGACCCTTTGCTATGAGACTCGAAATTGAGCTCATGTGCATCCTGTTTCCATTGATCATCCTTGAGATGTTTCTACACCTTGATTCAATTGATTGGACATGATTTGGAAAGGCACACACCACTCTATATACAGTGCATTCAGAAAGTATTCAGACCCCTTGGCTTTCCCCCATTTTGTTATGTTACAGCCTTATTCTAAAATGGATTAAATAGTTTTTKCCCTCATCAATCTACATACAATACCCCATATTGAAAAAGCAAAAACAGGTTTTTATAAATGTTTGCATATTTATTAAATATAAAAAACTGAAATATCACATTTACATAATTCAGTAGTCAGACTCTTTACTCAGTACTTTGTTGACGCTCCTTTGGCAGCGATTACAGCCTCGAGTCTCAAGGACATTCAGAGACTTGTCCTGAAGCCACTCTTTTGTTGTCTTGKCTGTGTGCTTAGGGTTGTTTTCCTGTTGGAAGGTGAACCTTCACCCCAGTCTGAGGTCCTGAGCGCTCTGGAGCAGGTTTTCATCAACGATCTCTCTGTACTTTGCTCCGTTAGTCTTCCCAGTGCATGTCAGAGCAAAAACCAAGCCATGAGGTCGAAGGAATTGTCCATAGAGCTCCGAGACAGGATTGTGTCGAGGCACAGATCTGGGGGATGGTATTAAAAAATATCTGCAGCATTGAAGGTCCCCAAGAACACAGTGGCCTCCATCATTCTTAAATGGAAAACGTTTGGAACCACCAAGACTCTTCCTAGAGCTGGCCGCCCAGCCAAACTGAGCAATCGGGGGAGAAGGGCCTCGGTCAGGGAGGTGACCAAGAATCCAATGGTCGCTCTGACAGAGCTCCAGATTCCTATGTACCTAATGTTTTGTACACTAGGTGTATATCAGCTCCTCAATATATATATTTATCCCTTTCTCTCTCTCCCCCCATCTCTCTCTGTCTTTCTTCCAGGCATCGGAGCTGGGCATGCTGTCCGTCTACTACACCTACATCTTCACCTCGCTGGTAAGGAGATGGGGCCTGCTGCTGATACTCGCTAATGGAAATTGATGATGTTGGTAACACTTTGCACTAATGGTCCTGTAGAGATGATTCATATCGGCCTGATTGATGATTCATTAATGGGATGCTGGAGCCCATGTTTTCCTCTTCCTCTCACCCAGTTGCTCGGATTCCCATGTATTTATGTGCCACTGGGTGCTGGGTGGCAAGAGAGGGGGGGAATCATTGTGGAGAATGATGATCCACACCCTCATTTTCCTAAAGAGAGAGAGCGATCTCTCAACGAAGCATCATACAGCACCATCCCCACAGGAAGAAGAGACCACTCGTTATTTATGTAATGCTCTTTCAACATTCAGTTAATCATCACCTGTCCATGCATCGTCCCCAACGTAGCAATATTCCCTTGAAATTACACACACACTGCTCGGCTGATCCTTCTCAACAAATGGCAGCTTTTGATTATGCCTATTTTCAACATGTAAAGAATACGGTTCGCTAAACTTCCAAGTAATCAGGGAAGGGAGTCAGATCACTTTATTCTGCTCCCACATAGAGGAGTGTATTGGAGGGTCTATCTTTGACAGGTAGCGTGAGTAATTACCCATTCCTTTCATGTTGGGGGTGGGGTGAATGGTTGAGGGGGGAGATGCCCCCTTAGCAATGCCTACCATGCTGCATGAAAAAGAATTCCCCACTCTCTTGAGCACTATGTTTTGACATTACCACAGTGCTTAAGTACTAAAATATATGGTGGCTCGCCCAAAACAGAAAATGTTTAAACATTTTGCAACGGAAAATGAAAATGAGCGTGTCTTATTGGAAAATGGTGCTTCTTAGTGGCACTGCAGTCTAAGGCACTGCATCTCAGTGATAGAGGCGTCACTACAGACACCCTGGTTCGATTCCAGGCTGTATCACAACCGGCCGTGATTGGGAGTCCCATAGGGCGGCACACAATTGGCCCAGCATCATCCGGGTTTGGCCGGTGTAGGCCGTCCTTGTAAATAAGAACTTGTCCTTAACTGACTTGCCTAGTTAAATACAGGTTAAATGTTTTAAAAAATTATAATCATTTAGTTGAACACGTCCAGGGTAGTCTCTCCCTATTTCAGTCCGTTTTCTTCCAGTTGGTTCCTAATGAACACAACCCTGATGTGTAACGTAGGTGTCAGTGCTGGTGCCTGTGATGGCAGGCAGAATGGCTGTGGGGCACTGTAAGAAATTAAATCCCATGTCCCAGATAGTGCAGCAGCCCAATTTGTGCGTTGGCTGGGGGAGTAGACATTTGTCATTTGTCACTAGCTTAGATGTGGCGATAGGACAATTTTGTGATCAGCCGCTCTAGAGGATGAGAGATAGTCACTCCTCACATCCTCTGTGTTATATCTTTCTATATATCATCTCTCTCTAGCTCTGTCTGTCTCTCTCCAACTCTATCTCTATCTGTCTGTCTCTTTCTCTGTCTCCGTCTCTCTCACTATCACATCCCTGACTGTCACCTGCACCTACACTGAGCTGTCTGGGAAGTTGGAACGTATTCAAATTGATATGTGTGGTAGCTAATCCAGAGGTCTTAAAAGATACAGTGGGTCTCATTTGGATGCAACACATTTGTGAGTTTAAATTACTGAAGCTGTGAGTAGTTTTTAATTCATTAAGATTAACCAAGGTATTTAAAAAGTAACATCCTGGAATGCAGTCATCCACATTTGAACTTGAACTTTAACCATAATCCACACTTAAGATGTTTTTTTTGACTCAGTAACAATCAGACTACAATTGTCATAATGCTTTGAAACATAGTTAACATTTACTCCTAATTAAAAAGTAATATTGTACTGAAAATAGCACAATGAGCAATGTGTGTCTGAGCAATCTGTTAAACAGTACCAGTCAAAAGTTTGGACACAGCTACTCATTCAAGGGTTTTTCTTTATTTTGACTATTTTTTACATTGTAGAATAGTAGTGAAGACGTAAAAACTATGAAAAAACACATATGGAATCATATAGTAACCATAAGTGTTAAACAAATCAAAATATATTTGTTGTTTGAGATTCTTCAAAGCAGTTGGCATTCTCTCAACCAGCTTCACCTGTAATGCTTTTCCAACTGTCTTGAAGGAGTTCCCACATATGCTGAGCACTTGTTGGCTGCTTTTCATAGTTTTGATGTCTTCACTATATGTAAATGGGATGTACGCCATCCATGAGAGCTATAAAGGAATGGTTGCTCTGTGATTTGTACGTGCAATAACTCCTCAATCATCTCGTTAAGCCTTGCGGCGGTCGCTGATGGTTAACCTGGGAAGTTACTCTTTGTATTGTCTGATTCGTCTGAGTAGTAGAGATTACATCTCGTTTTCAGGAGAAAGATACAGATTAGGTTTAGTGTCATGTATTTTCCTAGCCATGTACAGTACTCACGTTCATTGCCAATATGTAACCATCGCTGATGACTCATTTATTTGTCAGTTAGAATGTATTTTTGTTGACATTGTGAATCCAAATGCCAATGTGAGGTGGCAGGGAATCAACAACCAATATATTGTACAATTCAAAAGATTATAAGGAATTTTCCTTCTAAGAATGATAAGTCATTTTCATTCACCTCGGTTTTAATAGTACGAGCAACCATGCAGAACATGAATCAACCATCCACTTTGATACACAGCCAACACATTCTACCAATGATCATTTTCATTCACCTACTCATTCATAATCTTAAGAAGGATCACGCAGAACATGTATCTATGTAACACAGTAGGCTTGTAACACTGAAATCAGTCCCCCTCCCATGAGCCGGTGTATTCCCATCAGGTATCACATCTCCCCCCGCTTTACCCAGCATGCTCCTCTCTTCCTCGGACATCCCCATACATCTGCAGCCGGAGCGCTAGCCCTTTGACGCACACCGTGACAAATGACCTGACACCTCCATTTGTGTGCCTAATTTGTTTCCTCAAATCATCTCAAGATATGGCTCATAAAAAAGGGGGGGGGGGCACTCTGCAAATTACTTCTAAAACAGGATTCTGGTGTCGCTTTTCGGGGATTCAAGGCATAATATTTATCTTGATGTTTGTTTTGCTTTGTTTGTCTCGGGTTGTTTGTTTCCTAAGTGCCATGTTGTTTTAGAGGATTACAGACGAGCTCCTCAGAGGACAATGGAACATAACTTACAACCCATTGATAGAAACGCAATGAGCAGCATCATCTTGTCCAACATCATAGTTTGATACACAGCCAACACATTGTATCTTTGGGTGTAGGTGTACAAGTTAAGTACCTCAAATCCCCACCATTTTGCAAATTAACTCAACAGCCTTATTTTCGTGTGTGCGCGCCTGTTGGCGTGAGTGAGCGTGTGTGCATGTGTGTGTGCGCGCATACGTGACTTGTGGACCTTGGCAGGGTCATTTGAATCCGGGGATCATTGAGTGGCAGTGCTGTGAGTAGCAGCTAATACTGTGGAAATGAAAAAGGGCAGCTGAAACTGTGGGAGAGGGATCCATGTCCACTCAAATAACATCAACCTGAGTTTTCTACATTGACTCTTCACATTATCCTCCATGGGGGTCCCGTATTGAGAGAGGCTTAGGTAAGGTTATAGAAAAGGAGCCGTGGAGAAGGTTAATCCAGTGGAATCAGTTCAGTCAGTAGACATGATTCTCGCACACACACACACACACACACACTTTTACCATCCCTCTCTCGTTCTCTTATAGTAACTCCTTGGTGTTTCTAATGTTTTGTACACTCAGTGTATGTGTCACTTAAAGACAGGCCAGTCGATGAGTTATTACTGTCCCCGGGGCCAGGGAGATGGATGAGGGAGAATGACCATCAATGAGAAATCATTACGGGTAATGCGCTTGGATGTATGCCGCCCAAGGGAGAGCGATGAATTCTTTCACTGTGAATTCCTTCATTAACACATCAGCCCAGATAGCCAGCTTATTATGAGACGGACCATGTGTTCCCTCGCAACATTAATTTACCTTTCCTGCCTCCGAAGGATAGGGGCCACGCCGTCCGGAAAGTAATGAATAATCAAGAAACAATCACTTCAGTTAATGATGCAGTCGGAATTAGTCTGGCAAGGTAGTGGAGAAAGGAGGTGCAAACAGGCTGCGTTAATGAACACCTCTCTGTGCGGTTTGCGGTTTTACGAGCCATTACAGTGGTGTTGTCTACTTAGCGTCAGCCGACAACAGTTTGGGCCTTAATGTAAACTCGGGCACTGTCATTCAAAGTGAAAAGTTATTCAAATGCATTTTTGATATTGAAGTAAGTGGCTTTGAGTAGCTGTCCAGGAGGAGAGCCACAGCATTTTGAGCAGTGCTCCCCTTGCAAATTTCTTCATAGCCTATACGATGGCAGACCTGCTAGACCTTTTCTCACCCATATGTAGAGAGAATCGTCCATATTCACTTGGGAAAACCCTCCCCTCTTCCCTGCCCTCCCCCATTTGGTGTGTGGGTGTATATGTGTGTGCATGCGTGTGTGCATCAGAGTGATTTGTGCCCTCCAAATTCAAACTACTCGTCAAGATTGAATAAATCACGCCAGGTTATGCACAGCGCCTCGTCTTCCGTCAGCAAGATGCCTGATGTCATTTGAAGGTCAGGCGAGCAGAAGATCGCGTCACTTTGAAAGCCTCAGCACACATGGCTTGGTTAACATATATTAAGCCCGTCGCCTGGCGGGGGCCATTTTCCTCCTGTTTGTTTTGTTCTTCATGTTTTATTTCCTCGCCACACACCCATGATCTCTCTTGTCAAAGCTGTTGTTTTCATGCATTCATGCTTGAGGAAGAGCTGACGGTGTCTCTCGCTGTCACACACACGCATGCACGTATGCACACATGCACACCCAAACACACAGAGGAGAGGGATGGCAGGGTGGCCTTGCCGCATGCTTATCTAACACTGCCGGGAAGAAGGCTATATACTGTATAACAGCCAGTGGCATAGTGCCGTGACACAACACGTGCACATGCAGGCACACAAACCTCTCTCTCTCACACACACACCTGTGTTTTTTGGGGCTAGCTGGGAACCTTTGTGCACTGAGCAATGGTTGGTTTTAACTTCCGAAGCATTGCTGATGATTTTCTTTAAAGAGCAACTTGAAAAGGGCCCATATGCCATCGGTATGAATTAGAATAAAAATCAATCGAATAAATGTTTCTAAGTGTAAATAGGATCATTTTGGTCATAAATTCAGTCTCATCCAAAACAGAGATTTGCAAGATGATTGGAAAAAAAATGGTATGTCACAGAATGAAGGGTACCTTGAATTTTTATTGGGTTGGGTTTATTTTAATCCTGCCTACATGCCCACAGCTGGCAGCAACCAAGTAATCATAAATTCGAAGCACAACTGCATGCGACTGATCGTAATGCCCATGGTCAATTTGGTTTGACATCCGATATTCCGATGGGGCTAGTTAGGGACCATCAGTAAATTACACAATGTACTATAAATTGTAGAAATGAATTTACAAATATTAAAATAATTTTACGAGACAACAAAAATATAGCCCCATTTACGTTGTGTAATTTAATGATGGTCTCTAACTAGCCCCAGAGATAGGCTATCCAATGTCAAATCAATTTTGCCACGGTCGCACACCAGCCGGCTGAAGTTAATTGGCAAAATATTTTGGCTAGCTAGCCTAGGCAACTTCAAGGCAAGACCTGGTTAGACTATTTCAAGTTATCTATAAAGGTGAGTGACTGTAGCTGTGTGCTGTTTAGGCAAAGTGTACAGCTTGCCACGTGCGAACACACACACAGAAGAGATACACCCACATTAACCCCCCCCAAGACAACTCTCATTTGGCTTTAGTCATGGCTGCTGCATTTCTTAATGGCCAAGCCGAAAAATGAGGCCAGTTCAGCCCCCCTTTAATAGTTAATCCCCATTATGTGTTTGGCATTAAAGTTTCCCTGCGTTTCTTCTGTGCCTTCTTGGGACTTGGCTTCGACATGCTTCCCGATTTGTATTATTTTTGTGAACAGTCAGTGTCATCTCTGCAGTATGATTGGTTGAAGTTTGTGTTGAAATGTGCCAATATAGTCACTCTCTCCTTCTCTCTCTTTCTTTTTTTTCTCTCTCTCTCTCTCTCTCTCTCTCTCTCTCTCTCTCTCTCTCTCTCTCTCACTCTCACTCTCACTCTCACTCTCACACACACACACACACATAGTTAGTACAAATACAGTGTACAGAGACAATTCACATGTGTATCAGCTTGCTATACTGTCCATAGCGGTTACAAGAAGTAGCACTGATCATTACAATATGACAGACATTATATCAAAATATTGAATAAAACTGGTTCAGCATGCATTGCGCTGCATATTCAAATGTGACTCATCCCGTCTATTTGAATGTCACTGTGTTTGCTCACAGCACAGTGTTTGCGAGAGGAAAATGTCGCCCTTAGAACGGTGGATTACAAAAAAAACACAACACCACATGTCTCTGTTGTCTCTATGACTACATGCCATTTACGACTCCCAAACCTCGCCGTTCAAAATGCTTTAAAAGTCATTCCACTGTGACACCCAAAATTATTTGGGATTTAATTAATTCCTGACAAACAGCTTATGTAAAGTTCATATTTCCGTGTTTAGACACAGAGTTTGAGAATCAGCCAACTGAGTAATAGAAAAGTTAAAAGGCTACATGGAAAGGTGACAACAGAGAGAGGAGCCTCTCGTCAGAATATAAAGTATGTCATTATTTTGTCATATGCTAATGCTGGCATGATGTGTTCACTTAAGCAGTGCTTCCTTGTACTCGAGGGGGAAGATTACTCTGCATTGTTGTCAGTGCAGATAAAATCCAGCCAGGGGGCAAAATGCATTTATGGGGCAATGTGACAGAGATACAGATGTTTTTCTTAAATGGAGACAAACCATTTAGCACCTAACTTTACTGCTTCCCCTTGAACTTTTTAGTTTATATCTGAAGTCAGCAAGGCTATTGATTACTGTGTGTCACCCTCATTGCAGCTCTCTTTCTCTCTCCCTGTGCGAATGTCTTCATGGCTCAGTGTTGACAATTGCATTGCCTGCTATAGCATCCCATTCCCCCCGTCAGAGGCATTTCCTTTATGCCCTTAACATACAGTTATGTTCTCTTATGACCGTGATTCTCCATATACACTATAATGCCTGTAAATGCCCCAGAGCAGGGATGGGCAACTCCAGTCCTCGGTGGCCTGATTGGTGTCACACTTCTGCTCCATCTGACTCCAATAATCAACTAATCATAATCGTCAGTTTAAAATGCAATTAGTTTAATCAGCTGTGTTTGCAAGGGATGGGGGAAAAGGGTGACACCAGTCCGTCCCCCGAGAGTGCGTGTCCGTGTGTGTGCCTGCATGAGTGTGCATTCACTTATCTAAATGGTGTGTGTCTGTGCGTGTGCGTGGGTGGGTAAGTGCGTGCGTGTGTGTGTATTCACTTATCCAAAAGAGCTTGTTAATTAGTATTGAAAACTGTGTAAAAGCTGGAAGCTTTTACTTCTTACTTTTCTTTTACTTTATACATCAAAAACCCTCTAAATCAGCGGCGGCCACTGTTGCGTGACCCTTCTTCCCACATTTCATTCTCTTTGAAATGGAGTCTCTCTATTAAATGGTCTCGTATGCCAAGAGCTAGCTACGCTTTTGTGTTATCGCTCCTTCAGCTTTTACTTCAGAACCATTAGCGATGTTTACGCTTGCATCGCCAACCTCTTGGCTACTTGGCTTACATGAATTGGCATAATGGAGCTCTCATTTTGACATATTACCGTATTGTAATTATCACTCGTCTCTGCCAAGGTGAACAATCTGGTCGATAAATAATTATCTTAACTGATAATAGAGATAAAGGTACTGGCAGTGTGACCTTGTCTAGGTCTGTGTTGGATCTATCTCAAATCAAAAGGTGTGTGTGTTTGTGTTGTCTGAGGGGGGATGGGGGTGAGAGCAGAAGACTCATTTCCGTTTGATCCAATGGACAAATAATGTTGTGTTGTATCAGTTTCATCTGAAACTGTTGAATACCTGGCATCATCAGCAGCAGCCATTTCCTTGGCCAGGGTGAAATAACCTCCTCTCCTCGGTATTCATCAGCCTGTCTTGTCCATACCGTAGGTGACAAAGTGCTGCAGGGCTCGGTCCAGAGTATCAGGGGAGTCACTTGGCCTCCAGAGATCGATAGCAAGCGCTCAGGGCTCACTAAAATGAGTGTTTAGCGCCTCTCTCATTTCCATCGGCTCTGTGAGATTAACGCCGCTGTCTTGTCTCGTCTGTCCAACTCACATGCTGTGAGGCTCATCTCTCACATACCACCAGACGAGACGACCTCAGGCAATCTTTGGCATGAACCCAGTGCCGCAAAAGTACAAGATTTGTCATCCATATTTCAGTGTTTTCTATCTCGCCGCAAATTGTCTCTGTGTTTAGGATTCCTTACCTTGGAGCTCTTCATACAGAGAGCAGCATTAATTTGTAATTGGAGTGGAAGAGTTCCTTTTTTATAGTATTTCTCGCTTGGGTTTTCTGTTTCTTTTTGCCTTGTTCCACCGGAGACAGGATGGAGACAGGATGGAGATTGCAGTTCATATTTTCAGCATACTGTATGCTGTACTCCGCAAAATTCATGGAGATTGCGGCCTTGTCCACTTCTAGATATTTCAGGAGATCATGTCTCTTCCACCTTACAAATGGGCTATTATTGTTGCAGCCTCGGCCATAATTCTCTGAATAATGGATCCGAAAGCGGTCATTTATATAATTAACACTCAGCAGAAAAGTCTACTTGTTTTTGATATATGCCCCTATTAAACAATTTCAAATAAAGGTAATACATCAACTCCCACTGTGCTGCGCTGAGGTGTACAGTAATAGAAGCATTGCATGCATTATTGCCGTCATCTCCCATGAACCCACAGGAATATGATACTGTATTACTCTCATAGCTTACGTCCCAAATGGCACCCTATTCCCTTAATAGYGCACATCTTTGGACCATGGGGCACATAGGGAATAGGGTGTCATTTGGGACTGATCCATAGATACCAATTTTTACTGTTGACTAAGACAGAGGAAATGAAATATTAATTCATACAATTCCAGTATTACCTCCATATATAATGAGTGCGAGAGCTGTGCTGAAATGTAGGGACGCTCCTTACTCCCCAGTCTTTGTAATTAAGAGGCAGCAGGACGCTTTGGAGCCACTGACTGAATTTACATGGCAATTGATATGAGCATGAAATGACTTATTGCCCAAAACACTGCGTGAACATTCCAGCTATTAGTGTAATCACTGTGCCACTAGAATTGGATTTCATTATTGCACATAGACAGAGCTGCCTGGGATGAGAAGGCATTACCGTCTTCTTCCACCGTGCAAAAGGATATAATTAATTGATATTGTATCACTGGGAAAATTAATATGCCAATTTAAAGATATGATACAATATCAGGAGGCACTGGAGCCTTGGATAGATTAGGCATAGGATGGATTTCTCTTTCCCATTTTGCTCATCAGACATTCTTCTCATCCAGAAACCTGGAGGATGTTCCATGAGTGACCATCATCATCACCATCATCATCCTCAAGCTCCAGATCTGATCAACCATCAACTTCCTCCAGTAGCTTCGATCACCAGCAACGTTTGCCGTTTTAAGTGGTTGAAGCCACTTGTTTTTCTTCCCATGCAGTGCCCTTTCTGTTGTACAGGAACACCTATGTGAGAATGTTGTTCATTGACTACAGCTCAGTGTTCAACACCATAGTGCCCACAAAGCTCATCACTAAGCTAAGGACCCTGGGACTAAACACCTCCCTCTGCAACTGGATCCTGGACTTCCTGACGGGACGCCCCCAGGTGGTAAGGKTAGGCAACAACATATCTGCCATGCTAATCCTCAACACTGGGGCCCCTCAGGGGTGCATGCTTAGTCCCCTCCTGTACTCCCTGTTCACCCATGACTGCGTGGCCAAGCACGACTCCAACACCTTCATTAAGTTTGCTGACGACAACAGTGGTAGGCCTGATCACCGACAACGATGAGACAGCCTATAGGGAGGTAGTCAGAGACCTGGCAGTGTGGTGCCAGGACAACAACCTCCCTCAATGTGAGCAAGACAAAGGAGCTGATCGTGGACTATAGGAAAAAGAGGGCCGAACAGGCCCCCATTAACATCGACAGGGCTGAAGTGGAGCGGGTCGAGAGTTTCAAGTTCCTTGGTGTCCACATCACAAACAAATTATCATGGTCCAAACAAACCAAGACCGTTGTGAAGAGGGCACAGCAACACCTTTCTCCCTCAGGAGACTGAAAAAATGTGGCATGGGTCCCCAGATCCTCAAAAAGCTATACAGCTGCACCCTCGAGAGCATCCTGACTGGTTGCATCACCGCCTGGTATGGCAACTGACCGTTAAGCATTACAGAGGGTACAGCCCAGTACATCACTGGGACCAAGCTTCCTGACATCCAGGACCTATATACTAGGCGGTGTCAGAGAAAGGCCCCAAAAAATGTAAAAGACTCCAGTGACCCAAGTAATAGACTGTTCTCTCTGCTACCGCACAGCAAGCGGTACCGGAGCACCAAGTCTAGGACCAAAAGGTTCCTTAACAGCTTCTAACCCCAAGCCATAAGACTGCTGAACAATTAAATCAAATAGCCACCCAAACTATTTATATTGACCCCCCCCCCCCACCTTTCTATATAGCCTCCTTATTTGTTATTGTTATTATATTTTCTTGTGTTACTTTTTATTTTTTTTATTTGATGTGCAGTTTCACAAATCCTTGATGGAATGCCTCAGTGCTCTCTCTTGTATGGGACCTTGAACTCGCATAACATGCAGCTACAACACAAATAAGGCTTTTTCAAGTGTTTTGGCACTCAAGGACAATATCTACTCTACAAACGTAACCCTGTTATAACTCCCTTGTTCAGTAGGCTACTGCAAAATAACATTTCACTGCTCTCCTCCACTTGATATTACACTTAACACGAACATTCAGCGACATTTCTCAAAATGTAAATAAGCTGTGACCTTTCTTTCATTTTGAATGTCACTGAAGGTAAAAGATTAGGAGGTAATATTGGTGTCAGTCAGTTATCATGTACCTGTAGCAGATGCGTATTTAAACGCTTAGAGTAAATTCCTCTTTAGTCAAATGTCTCCGACGTTTATTAAAGCAGCCTTGCAACCAATGCATGTCCACCTTTGATCATGGTAGGCGTTCGCAGCTGTACAGCTTGCTAATGTGAACATGCTTTTCTT
Organism: Salvelinus sp. IW2-2015; assembly: GCF_002910315.2. Taxonomy (NCBI): domain Eukaryota; kingdom Metazoa; phylum Chordata; class Actinopteri; order Salmoniformes; family Salmonidae; genus Salvelinus; species Salvelinus sp. IW2-2015. The sequence continues at coordinate 172,285 of NW_019942584.1, read as the reverse complement.
TCGAATGTTAACTTGCTGTTTTTTTTTTTTTTTTTTGCTAGCTTCTTACTCTGCGTTAGCTTCTTGACATTGAGCTATACGGCTTGCTAATGCTTTTTTATGTTAACTTCTTGACATTGCTGCTGTTATACAATTAGCCTCTCAAGATGTACAGTTTGTAGAACACAATCCTATGTGCATGCTGAAATGTAGTCTAATTCTATCTTGGAGTATGCTTGGATGCTCCTGGAGCTTAGAGTACGCAAGCTCACTATATTCTTGGAACTTCCGTCCTATTTGAGAACTAGAGAACTAGATCAATGGAAACAGGGACAAGTCTGAGTTTCCTTCAAAGTAAGGTTAGATTTTGTGTGTTTGCTTATTAGAAAACATAGCTTAGCAAGTACAGTATGTCACACAAAGGGTCGTTACAAATGGAAGATTACCTGACAGGCATTCAAATTGTGTTGGATTCTATGTATTTACAAAAAAAGTGTGTTTGTTAGCAAGTTTGCTCAGCATTACAAAACAAATCGTTTTTGATAGATAGCAGGAGAAGGAGTCTAGCTGTGTGGCCCCTGTTGGTGGGCCCCAAGCAGCTGTGTGTGGTCCCTGACAGTGCACAACAGTAAGGTAACAGCCAGGTCTCTGGGGAGCTCATTATTCAGCTCTCAGCTTGGATACACCACAACAAACAGAATGTGGGAGAGTTTTTTGTGTGCCTGCCTGTCTGCGGCGCGCATGCATTTGTCTGCACGCATGTGTGTGTCTGTTAGTCTGCCTGTGTTATTAAGAGAGTCCAGGAGGTGCCAGCAGGTGAACAGCGGGTTGGCCCAGCTCCTCGTTTCTGATTGATCTCCAGGTGACAGGCTGTGCCAGGGTGCCCATCGCCAGCCTGTCAGCACCTCACTCAGCACCCCTCACTGGCTGCCAGGGCCCGTCACGGGGCAGCTGGAGGCCACCGGGGACAGCCTGCCTGCCCCCTCTCTCACACTTACTCTCTGTCTATGCTGCTCTTTATGCAAGTAGGGATGTGTGTAGGATTGTGTGTGTGACTGTGAGGGAGTCGGAGGGGGTTGTGGGTCAGGTAAGGAAGGGTGGGTGGTTTGGTGGGGTTTGTTGGTGCGTGCATGTACACGTGTGTACAGTGCCTTCAGAAAGTATTCCTACCCATTTTCTTATTCCACATTTTGTTGTGTTACAGCCTGAAATCAAAATAGATTCAATATTTATTTTTGTTATTCTTCAAGCTCTGTCAAGTTTGTTGTTGATAATTGCTAGACAGCCATTTTCAAGTCTTGCCATAGATTTTCAAGCCGATTTAAGTCAAAGGTGTAACTAAGAGACTCATTCAATGTCTTCTTGGTAAGCAACTCCAGTGTATATTTGGCCTTGTGTCTTAGGTTATTGTCCTGCTGAAAGGTGAATTTGTCTCCAAGTGTCTGTTGGAAAGAAGACTGAACCATGTTTTGCTCTAGGATTTTGCCTGTCCTTTGTTCTATACCATTAATTTTTTTCCCAAAGAAAACTCCCTAGTTTGATGACAAGCATACCCATAACATGATGCAGCCAGCAATATGCTTGAAAATATGAAGAGTGGTACTCAGTGATGTGTTGTGTTGGATTTTATTTTTTTAATTCAGTGCCCTATTGCAAACAGGAATGAACCGTGATTTCTGCTCTGTATCAGAGAATTCTACAGGAGAACGTCATGTCATCCATCTGTGAGCTGAAGCTGAAGCGCAGCTGGGTCATGCAGCAAGGCAATGATCCAAAACACACAATCAAGTCTACATGAAAATGATTAAAAAGCAACACATTTGAAGTTTTGGAATGGCCTAGTCAAAGTCCAGAGCTAATCCCAATTTAGATGTTGTGGCAGGACTTGAAATGAGCAGTTCATGATTGGAACGCACATGACGTTGAGTTAAAGTAGTTCCGCATGCAAGAGTGGGCCAAAGTTCCTCCACAGCGATGTGAGAGGCTGATCAACAACTACAGGAAGCATTTGGTTGCAGTCATTGCAGCTAAAGGTGACACTACCAGTTATTGAGGGCAAGGGGGCAATTGCTTTTTCACACAGGGGAATTGGGTGTTGCATAACTTTGTTAATTAAATAAATAAAATAAGTATACATTTTTTGGGGTTAATTGTAAACTCAGGATCCCTTTATCTAATATTCGGTTTAGGTTGAACTGATAACATTTAGTATAAAAAATATGGAAAAATAGAGAAAATCAGAAAGGGGGCAAATTACTTTTTCATGGCACTGTACACCGCTTGTGCTAGCTAGGTTTCTCCAGACGCCGCCGGTGGATATTTGGTGACCTTGTGTTTCATGTGTTTGACTGCACCCAGGAGAGGAATACTTAATGACCAGCTCGTTTGCACAGGCTTCTCTCCTAATGATCTATTAAAGTGCACTTGAAGAGTAATTACGGGGCCACTCCCGTTGGGCATGTCAGGGTACACTGGGGACAAGTGATGGGAAGATCATGAAACTGTCACCAGTGTGCAGCTGGTAGTCAATAAATGTGTGGTGAGGACTATAACTCAAATGTTCCAATGTACCTGTATACGGGTTGAAAATTGCAGATTTGGACACTGGTAAGCACCTAAATAGGAACCGTAAATGCAAAGCGCACATAATCAACAGTGTAGTGTTGTGTCAGGTGAACTGTTGTCCTCATCTTTAGTGTAATACTTTTCTCATAATCTCCAAACGGTTCCCTTGTAATTGCTACCATGGTTATACATATGCTTTTTATTATATTTCTTCTGAAAGAAACATTTACATTTAGCTGTGTCCATATAGGCCAATTCCCACAAGTGTAAAGGGTTAAAGAAAGCGAAGTGGCTTGGTGTGTCTGTGTAAAACGTATCCACTCGTCATTGTTTTTATAGTTGCCATATAAGAAGGGTCAGCGCCCATAGATTATGTTATTTTCAGAATTAAATATATCGATGCTAAATATTGAAGGTGATTAAATGCTTTAAGATGTGGGGGGTAGTTCCAATTGTACTAAGGGCTGTGAACAACACCACAATCCATGTTGGAAATGTTTTCATGAATTAACGACTGAATAAATTAATCTTTCGGCATGTTTATTTTAATACTCATTCATAAAGAATTAGGCAGGGAGGAAACACTGTTTCAGGCTCAACTCAGCTTTCCTTTCACCAAGTGCTGTGTGTTTCACTCCTCAATATCAGAGTTCTCAAAGTCCTGAATGCGCTTGGCAGAAAGTGCAGAAACAATCTGCCAAGAGTTTGCCTCGAAAATATCAAAACATCGGAAGCTAGTAGCATTATCTTCGATTGGGGTGCAGCGAATCGCCTTAAACTTTAAATCAGATACAGAGACAACATGGCTAGGAGAGAGTGAATAAAAAAGAGCTGTGTCAACACTAAATGGGATTGTATTATTGGTCTAGATAGGGAAGACATAAGGCTGCCAGTTTGCATTGCGGTCTGTAGCTAGTAATGCTAAAGGAGTTCACCAGGGGCTTTCTCCTGTCCTGTTCTCCCTCAGGGGCTCTGATGAAAAGACTGGATGTGTTCCAAATGGCAATCTATTCCTTACAGGCCCTGGTCAAAGGAAGTGCACCACATAGGGAATAGGGTGCCATTTGCCAGTCACAGTCTCCTTCCATCTCTCCTGTAGTGCCCTCCTCCTAACTCCCACAACTCTCTGTTCTCTCTATCTCAATGTTTCTTCTCCTCTCCCTCTTCTGTCTCTCTTCCTCTCTCAACTCCATGACACGTTTCTCTCTTAGTCTCCTTCCTTACTCAACTCTCTCTTTCCTCAACTCTCTCTCTCACAATAATCCAGCCCAACATGTATCCTTCATTCCGCCGTGGCCTGCTCACCTTCTCCTACTGTGCTAGTGTTTGTTGTAAGAGCACCAGAGTCTAGTTAGGCTTTGATCTAGTGCTGCAGAGGAACCCTCTAACACGCTAACTTATCTAAGCCCTGGGATTTGAAAGGCTACTGCCGGTGTCTTGTGAGGTTCTTGTTCTCAGCGGTATTCTGTTCCCACTCAACTCACCAGCCCCAAAWCCCCTTATTGAGGATTGTACACATGCTCGCACACATGCACACAGACACAAACACGCATGCAAGCACACTCATGCTTGCACGCGCACACACACAGACTCAGCACAGACACAAACACACACCCTCCTGCCCTCTAACCCCTTCTTCTCCCCTGCCTTCCACAGTAGAGTAGTCTGTCTCTGTCTGAACTGTCTGAAGCCTGGGCACTTTTCCTCCTCTCCTCTCCTTTTCCTCCTCCTCCTCTATACGTATCATCTGTCCCTGGGCCCAGCGAGGTGACAGGCGGTTTCACCGTTATAGACTGTAGTGCTGGCACTGACACCTGAAGGTGACTAGGCTGATATCTCTATTAACCTTCTGGTGACGTCCTCCCCACCGCTCGGGAGCCACCAGACTGAACTTAGGGACATCAAAGTAGATGTTGTTTTTCATCCAAGCACATTTCCATGGGCTCGTTCCAGGCGGCACACACATGCCCACGCACAAATGAATATGCACTAAACTGCTAAATGAGCACATGCACACACACACAAACCACATTCATGCACCCCCCACACACACTCTCTGAAGGAATTACATGGGTTGTGTACATGTTAGGAATCGTAATCATCCAGAAAAATGAACTTAACATAATTAAACTTCAAGTAAATCAATGAAATTGGGGCTAAACGTATTAGATTAGCATGTGCCCTTTTTCCTGACATTGATTCAATATTCCATTCAATCAGATATCTCCACGTATCGCGGCAACTAAACGGGATTTATGTCGGACATGTCCAAGCCCTTGTCATACACGTACATAATACCATTATACCTTTGACCCTCTGACTCCTCCCTCTGCAGGAATTCTCTCTGCTGCGATTGGACGACGTGCCCAGTGAGCGGGTGAACATTCTGGGCTTTTCCGTCTTCAACCGAACACATCCATTTTTCCAGGATTTCCTCCTCAGCCTCAACCGTTCCTGGCAGGAAAACTGTGACCACGCCCCCTTCGCCGGCACACCGGTGAGACCAGGGTTCAGATTTATGTAGAAAAGAGATGATTGTCGAGCAGCTAGACTGTATTTCTATCTGAAGGTTCTGTAGTGTTGCAGGTAGAAATGTAACAAATAGACCTGACGATTCCTAATCGTACTGTAGCATGTACAATTCGAAATGCAGCTCTATTAGTTTCATTTCAATCTGCAACCAGACAGAGGGTTCAGATATGTATGCAGAACAGATATTATTATCTAGTACAGTGTTTCTTAATACTGGTCCTGGGAACCCAAAAAGGTGCACGTTTTTGTTTTTGCATTAAACACTACAAACCTGATTCCACGAATTACAATTTAATGATGAGTTGATTCGTGGAATCAGGTGTGTCGTGGAGTCAGGTGCCAGGACCAGGATTAAGAAACACTGATGTAGCRTTTAGATTTGGGAAAAGGATCCTCTCCCTTTGTTAAATATCTATCTGCAAACGTTTTATCCTCCTGAATACACCCCAGCTCTTTTCCCATATTATACAGTATCCCTACACATGTGTCTGCGAATGTTAGCATGTTAAGGCTTGAAGTCTTTCTATGCCTTTAATACAGTTGTCTGTGTAGTCGTTCATTAGTCAAAAAAATGTAATTGCCACATGGTTATTAAATGAATACGTGAATGGTAGTGTAGTACGAAACGTTAGCATAGCATTCTTCCATGCTGCGTTTGAACTATTTTGAACCCAATTCACCATACTTGTGTCAACGAGAAGTGTACAAGAGTATTTGTTTAATTTGACATCCAACAGACAGCAACGAGTAATTCATTAATTGGGTTTATTGAATTTCTGCTTCTCAATTAAGCCCTCAAGAAAGATTTTGAAAAATCAATGGCTGCTGTTTTTAGAAACCAGTAGTTTTTCTGTAGTTGTTTTCTCCCCCTCTTAATTAGGAGTTATCTTTAATTGATCACGGGATGTTTTGTAGTCTATCAGATAGAGCACTAAGAGCAGTGGAGGGATAACAGCTCTGAGCCCCTAGTAAAACGAGAGAGTGAGAGAGCTATGCCTTCTCTCCCTGCTATTCCTCTGCAGTGTTCCAGGGAGCTCTTTCATATCAGGTTTCATTTTTAAAGATCCCTCTCTCTCAGCTGTACAACGTCATGGAATGAGAGAGGTGGAGGGGTGGAAGAGAGGGAGGTGAGGAAGAATGGTAGACATTTTTTTAAATTGAGATAGGTCCACACCCCAGGCCATTTGTTTTGTAGATCCAGTTATATGCCTCAATCCACAATATGGATCTACGCAACCGATGGCGTGAGATGTGGATTCATTTTGACATTAGACCTTTTTTGAAATCTGAAAACATCTGACCTACTTTGATTTCAAAGTGACATCTCCCGTGAAGGTCACATGGTGCATAATCTTGATTTATGATCAGGAAGTTGCTGTCATCAACTTTCCCTCCAGTAATCCAAATGACACTGAACCACTGTACACACTCGCTGTTGTGTACAGTATACCTTGTTGCCTATAGCGCAGTCCAATTCAACATTGGCTTATGCAAGGAGGATATGTATCATGGAAATTTTAATTGCTATGGACCTTACTGTATATGGTGCTTATTGTTTACTATACATCACAATCATCTATATAGTCCCATATCAATATGCACAACAGTTCAGGGCCATTAAGGCCTTAGTACTTTATTATACAGACATAACGGTGAAATACTCCCTCTCTCCCATGTATAATCTATGACATCATGCATGTTAATTGTCTTTACATACGCAGATGGGGCCTGTATGTTTATTTTATTTATTTATTTTATTTAACCTTTATTTAAGTAGGCAAGTCAATGAAGAACAAATTCTTATTTACAATGACGGCCTAGGAACAGGGGGTTTACTACCTTGTTCAGGGGCAGAACGACAGATTTTTACCTTGTCAGCTCGGGGGTTCGATCTAGCAACCTTTCGGTTACTGGCCCAACGCTCTAACCACTAGGCTACCTGTATATAAGCAGCCTACAGGAAAGAAATCCCCCATCCTGTGCTTCTGCCTCCACTCTGACGAATGTGTGGTAATTGGAATGGCCAGGGCTTGCCAGCTCCAGTAGGGGTGAAAGTGGAGGGCCTTTTTTTCAGTTTGTCAGCACATCAGAGGATCCTAATGATCTAATGTAATATTTGACTGCTGAATGGCATTCTGGTGCTCGCTTGCTTTAACCCATCACTGACCGAGTAGAGCGGGCCCCAGGCGTCAGGGAGGATGGAAGAACGGTGTGTGTTTGTGACAGCATATCCCTCCTTTTCTTCCTTCCCTCCCTCCCTTTTTTCTTCTCTCTCTCTCTCTCTCTCTCTCTCTCTCTCTCTCTCTCTCTCTCTCTCTCTCTCTCTCTCTCTCTCTCTCTCTCTCTCTCTCTCTCTCCCCCCCCCCTCTCAGCTCTCGTCGGCGCTGCTGTTTGACGCAGTGCACGCGGTGGTGGCGGCGGTCCAGGAGCTCAACCGTAGCCAGAACGTGGGCGCCACGCAGCTCTCCTGCAAGTCCTCCAAGATCTGGGAGCATGGCACCAGCCTCATGAACTACCTGAGGATGGTAAGGGCGCCCCACTCTGGATAGGAGAGGAATGGCATGCTGCTGTTTGTCTGTTTAAGATTAAGATTAGGTTCATCTTTTGTGGAGCTTAATTAGATGCCAGTGCACACAGCGATATACAGTATGCTCCCAAGTCTGTTGGTTAACGTTACACTAAAAGCCATTGGATGTGTATTTTTGCAGTGGATATTCAGCCAGCAGATCCATATCCCCTAACCCTTACCTTACTGTTTGGTCTACCAGCTGAATATATTTACATTTCTGTATTTAGATTTAGATATAAATCCTCTAGCCCTTCTCTTACCACTGGTCACACAGTCAATCATATTGTCACATTAACTTGGGTCACTGCTAGCCTGGTCCCAGAACTGTATGTGCTGTCATTGATACACCTAAGACCATAGGAGATGGCAAGACTGTACAAACAGCTCTGGGATCAGGCTAGGTGACTGCCGCTGTTCCTTCCTTAGTAGCCTACAGCAGGGAGGAGGGAGTTAGAGACTGGTTGACTGGCTGTCATACTGTAATGTTCATAGTCCCTCATTAGGAATAAATGGCCTGTAAGTGAGCTATCAAGACACTAGAATGTGACATGTATTGAATTTCAGACAGTTTTTTTTCTTCAGTAAAAGCAAATGTGAAAATGAGTCATCTGTTGTCATTTAGATGTTGTACCACCATCATTTTGTTTGAGACTCCCTCGTATCGATCATACTGCTGGTTTCTCAGTATCGGATGATGGGGTGGCTTGAGGTTTTGTCGCCGCATAATTGTCAGCCCGCTTCCCATTTGGGTAATTGAATCGTAACTCCATCCATTGAACGATTTCAGTTCGTCATGCCTGTGACATTACTGACAGCCCTGGGTTCAAACAATATTTGTTTTCTTTCAAATACTTGGGAGCGTCGGATTGAGCCTTGCCTGCAGTGCCGGATCAACAGGGTTTGCAGTTTACCCTTTTGGGAACTCCTCCATTAGTTCTCTCGCACAAGGCATGCTCAATCCAGAGCAACGGAAGGATTTCAAAGCCAACTAATACTATTTGAACCCAGATTTCTGACACCAAAAGTGAAACAGACCAAGTGAAATGCCTTAATAACATGGGAGCTTTTCTCTCTTGTTCTCCCTCTCTCTGGGATAGGTAGAATTGGAAGGACTAACGGGCCACATTGAATTCAACAGCAAAGGCCAGCGGTCCAACTACGCCCTACGGATCATGCAGAACAGTAGAGACGGCCTAAGGCAGGTAAAGTAACTCTCCCGTTCATACAGTGTTACAGTACAAGGTCTCACCAAGTCGCAGGCCTATTCTTCGCAGGCCCACCACTACCCCAGCACTGCAACGGATGGGACGTCTGTGTGAAGCGCTCCCTTACGYAATAGAGCTCTACGGTGCAGCGGGGAGCCATGATAACGTATTCAATTGTCGTGTGGTCGTAGAAATATCCCCTTGACCCGCGTGATTTTAAGTGCCGAGGTGTCCAAAACCGCTCCAAGTGCACTATTAAATATTTAGAATGCAATTTGGACGGGAGCAGGAGATACGGCTGATTTTGATGGAAAGCAAAAGAAAAAAGGGGTTTTAAATCTTGTTTTTCATTGACTGTTTTTGGTCTCCATTTCTGAGTGTCTTACTCTCTATCTACATCAGTATAGAGTTTTCAACAGTGGTGCTGAGTTTGGAAGAGTTAGTAAGGAAAGTGTGATATTATAATGTATTGTTGCCTTCCCGGACTTCACCTCAATTCACAAACCTGCATAAATTAATTTCACAGTAGGACTTTGATGTTGATTCCGTGTTGAGACTTACATTGCTTAGCTACAGTATGCATTTGACTAGCCATCGGTAATGACTGATTCTGGCCTGGCACTGTGCATGATCAAAGTCAAACATCTTTTGGCCTTGCCGCATCTCTTGAATCTGTAAATCTCACAATCGTCCCAGTGCTCTTACAAAGGATATCGCCTACTAAACATGCAACAAACCACCCATTCCTTTAATTCATAGTGTTAAATAACACTATGTGAGAGCAATATTTTTCGGGGGAACTAATGTTGCATTTTGGTGTTCTAATAAGGTTTGGAAAATTGCAATTGGTCGACAGTCTGCTGGGTGGGGCATTATTCGTTCCTTCATTCATTGGATTCCTATCAACTTTCTCAAATATATCTGGCCACGGCACCATGCACCATGCAATGCACCCTAGACTAAAGAGGCAGATAAAAATGTGCTAGACCCTCTGTTAAATTACACATTTCTCCAGTTAGGAATATCGCAAAAATATGATTAAATCCTCCCGAGTTATGACATCCGCCAGTATTGAAATCTGACATGTATCTAGAAATCGCGATCTGAAAGTCCTATTCCTATTCACTTCCAGTGTATTGAGAGCGACTTTATCACAGTGCTACGTCATACCTGCCGGATATCTGCCTGCTTGAACACCAATAACTCAGATACACATGAAAACATGAAATGACCCCAGGGAATCAATAGAAAATCACTCAGAGATGCAACAATATAACATTCAAAATGGGTGAACCTTTCCTTTTAATGCTTCTACTTTTGGCCCCAGATTCTGTTGGCTGCACATGAAGAGTTATTTTATCCCTGAGACGGCTGTCTTTGAGATAAACGCTGGCATTGATATTCTATCTTTGTGTTCTGTGGTGTCCGGCCTTGCAGCAGAGGGAGATGTGGGCTGAGACACAGCTCTCGTATAGCAGGTAGTACTTTAGTCTCTACAAGTTCGCAGCATGTCCCGGAGCACCTGTCCTTGTATGACCTTTCCCCCCACTCCCGTAACCCCCCCCCCCCCCCTCCCTCCCACAACTCCACTATTATCAATTGTCCATTGACTGCACCTATGGCACCTTACTCCACATAAATGAATAAAGCACTAGTACTAGCCTGATCCCAGATCAGTACTAGTACTAGCACTGTTAGTGCTGTATAGCCAACTCCTAAGGTTGGTGTTATGCCAATTGGAAATGGCTATATGTTATGCAATAGGAGTTGGCTGTACAACATAAACAGATCTGGGACCAGGCTATACTGTAGCAGCACCACCTCTCTCCCTCTATTACTGTCTATTCACCACTGGCTGTGGCACCTAAGGGACTTTACTCCACCGAATGTCCTAAAGCACTACTCACCCTCCTACTCCCTCTGCTTCACACGTAACAGTGTTTGTGGGTTACTGGGTGTCTCGGGAGTCGAGAGGGTGAACTTCTCTGAATGTTAGACATGAATGCTAGAGATACGGTAGCTGAATGTTGTAGACTTTATTGAATGTTGACTTCAACCTCTGTCTTACTGTATCGCTTCAAGGTCACGTATCTCGATATATCTTTATGTCTCTACTTGAAGCTTCTCGATACATAATAGTTCTCCTCAGAACTTTGATAATTCCCATCACCCGCCGCTCAGAAATGTTCACGCGGCTCAGAAAATGATGACGATATACAGTATATACTGGTGATTTACATCATTAACCGAAAGGTTGCTGGATCGAATCCCCGAGCTGACAAAGTAAAAATCTGTCGTTCTGCCCCTGAGCGAGGCAGTTAACCCGCTGTTCCCCGGGCGCCGTTTACGTAGTTGTCGATTAAGGCAGCCCCCCGCACCGCTCTGATTCAGAGGGGTTGGGTTAAAAGCGGAAGACTCATTTCAGTTGTAAAACAGACTAGGCATCCTCCTTTTTCTTTATTGAATATATTATTACTTGACACGTCTTATTTGTACCTCGCAGGCAAACGGAGCTCTATTCGCCCGTAATAACTGTCTATATGCAAGGTACTGGATTCCAAACTGTCTGGAATATAATACACATTCTTTATATGCCTTTTCGCAGACACATTTATCCAATGGAACTTACTGTAGTGCGAACATACATTTTCCTACGTGGCCCCAGCAGGAATCGAACCCACAACCCTGGCGTTGCAAGCGCCATACTCTACCAACTGATCCACATAGTAATCCACCTCCCACCAGTCATTCAGACAGATAACGATATCTAGTCTAATGTGATGATTTCAATCAGAGGTACACCACATGATATGTGGACGCCTGCTCGTCGAACATCTCATTCCAAAATCTTGGCATTAATATGGAGTTGGTCCTCACTTTGGTGCTGTAACAGCTTCCACTCTTCTGGGAAGGCTTTCCACTAGATGTCGGAACATTGCTGCGGGGACTTGCTTCCATTCAGCCACAAGATGTCAGTGAGGTCGGTCACTGATGTTGGCCGATTAGGCCTGGCTCGCAGTCTGCGTTCCAATTCATCCTAAAGGTGTTCGATGGAGTTGAGGTCAGGGCTCTGTGCAGGCCAGTTAAGTCCTTTCACACCGGTCTTTACAAACCATTTCTGTATGGACCTTGCTTTGTGCACAGGGGCATTGTCATGTTGAAACTGGAAAGGGCCTTCCCCAAACTCTTGCCACAAAGTTCGAAGCACAGAATCATCTAGAATGTCATTGTATGCTTTAGAGTTAAGATTTCCCTTCACTGGAATTTAGGGCCCTCGCCCGAACCATGAAAAACAGCTCCAGACAATTATTCCTCATCCACCAAACTTTACAGAAGGCACTATGCATTGGGGGCAGGTAGCGTTCTCCTGGCATCCGCCAAACCAAGATTTGTCCGTCGGACTGCCAGATGGTGAAGCATGATTCATCACTCAAGAAAACGCATTTCCACTGCTCCAGAGTCCAATGGCAGTGAGCTTTACACCACTCCAGCCGCCCCTTGGCTTTGTGCATGGTGATCTTAGGCTTGTGTGCAGCTGCTCGGCTTTGGAGACCTATTTCATTAAGCTCCCGATGAACAGTGAGTGTTGCACCTGAGGACAGGCGATTTTTATGTGCTACGCGCTTCAGCACTCGGCGGTCCCGTTCTGTGAGCTTTTCAGCAGCAGGGATTGGGAGACTAGTCAGGTTTGAGGGAAATATGAACGGAGCAAAGTACAGAGAGATCCTTGATGAAAACCTGCTCAAGAGCGCTCAGGACCTCAGACTGGGGCAAAGGTTCACCTTCCAACAGGACATCGACCCTAAGCACACAGTCAAGACAACGCAGGAGTGACTTCAGGACAAGTTTCTGAATGTCCAGAGCCCGGACTTGAACCCAATCGAACATCTCTGGAGAGACCTGAAAATAGCTGTGCAGTGAGGCTCCCCATCCAACCTGACAGAGCTTGAGAGGATCTGCAGAGAAGAATGGGAGAAACTCCCCAAATACATGTGTGTCAAGCTTGTAGCGTCATACCCGAGAAGAATCGAGGCTGTAATCGCTGCCAAAGGTACTTCAACAAATTACTGAGTAAAGGGTCTGAATAGTTATGTGATATTTCAGTTGAATTTTTAAAAATAAATTGCAAACATTTCTAGAAACCTGTTTTTGCTTTTTTCATTATGGGGTATTGTGTGTAGATTGGTGAAGGGATAAAAACAATTGAATCAATTTTAGAATAAGGCTGTAACGTAACAAAAAGTGGAAAAGGTCAAGGGATCTGAATACTTTCCGAATGCACTGTTTAATCGCTCCCTGCCAGTAATGGTCATTGGATGAGACAAGGCGTTCGATGCTTGTTAGAGGACTGGGGAGCGGGGTTGTTTGTTTAGTTCTAGAACACCTCCCACATGCTGATGTGATAGGTCTGTTTCAGCCTGGCACCAGTCAGAGTTGTGAATGTCTTGGCAGGGACTGGGAAGGTGATGCCAGAGCTAGCTGGCTGCCTGGCCCACACACATATACACACGCATGCACACACACACGGATTCATGCGCACATGTCTGTGCGTATACACACATACACATCCATTCTGTTATTTTTCTATTGATTCCTTGTGTTATTAAATAAACGATTCTACTATTTATCTGTCTTTTCTCTCTGCGTTGTTGGGAAGGGCCCTTAAGTCAGCATTTCACTGTTAGTCTACACCTGTTGATTACGAAGCATGTGAAAAATACAATTTGATTTGATAGAGAGATAAGAGACTGCAAAACACACACACACACAACGACACACACACACACACACACACACACACACACACACACACACATATCCAGCTCTTTACTTGCGTACTGTATCCACATCATACTTTGACACACATGCTGCAGACTGTTCAGTTTTGGAAATATACAGTAGCTCCACCCACGCTGTCTCTGCAGACCATGATATGACTTGAGAGAGAGAGGTCTTTAAAAATGGAAGCTGATATGAAAGAGCTCCTTGGAACACTGCAGATGAAGAGCAGGGAACGAACGTGTTGTGAACACTCCCCCTCTCCCTCTCTCTCTCTTTCTCTCTCGYGCTCTCTCTCACTCTCACTCTATTTCTCTCTATCTCTCTCTTCCTCTCTTTCTCTGTGTAACTGGCTGAATTCCCCAGACCCCCACAGCTATTGGCATCCGTATTCCATTCAGTCCTGTGGCTGCTCTGATTTGGGGGCCCGGGGGACAACGTGAGAGGTACGGTCCCAGAGTCCAATCATTCCCCAAAGTGAATTTCTCTGGCAGGCATTTCACATATCTGAACTGTGCACTTCTCTGAAAAACACATCAGTTACTGCTCTGTCACAACCTGTTTATCATGGGAAGCTGTGGCGGCTTGACAAGCATCTTCAGTTAAGATGTCATTTGCCTTTACCCCAACTTAGAGCCATTATGGCTGATGAAGAGTGATAGCGATGGTAGTTTTTGAGCTAGGCCCTTGCTAAGACATACAATTTCAAAGCAATTTTGTGAAATATTGTGTTAGTTTGTCTCGCTTGGCTCGGGATATTGTTCATAGTTCTGCGTATATAAAGCGCCTATAAGAATAATGTCCAGTCATGATAGATATTTGTTTCACAGAATATTACWGTAATACACTGACGGTCAAATAGATTCTTTGCATTCTTCAAAAAAGAAAGAAAATTAAGAATCCTGCATGGTTTAGACACAGTGACTGTCCTTCCCTTTGCCCTTCGACTAGAGGGTGAATTTCCCACAATCCCTTTTGCTCCCACTCACAGGCAGTGATGCCAGTGATCAATCATCATCTCAGTTTATAGCATGGCACTCCCTAGCCCCCATCACACATACAGTGTACACGCATACATACAGTTGGAATGGTTCATATTTTGGAGTAAAATTGACTGTAATCCTGGCCACTCATTGTTTGATCCATTTATGTGTGTGTGTGTGTGTGTGTGTGTGTGTGTGTGTGTGTGTGTGTGTGTGTGGTGTTGTTGTGTGTATATATAATGAGCTGTACAGTATAAAGAAGACTTAGCTCTGTGGTGCCCTACACAGGTCTTCAGTAGGATTAAGCTGTAAACACTGTTTTTAGAGATTTATATAAATGGGCATTATAATTCAACCTGCTCTGTTAATGCAGACATAACTCAGCCCTTGTTTCTTACAAATTACAACGTAGTGTAGTTTGGGAGGTAGAAATGTGAGAACAATAACATCACTTTTATGGGGTGCTTTGTTCGGCTGGGAGCTAGGGGCCTGTTGAATGATCTCTTTGACAGTGGGCCACAGAGGAGCCCTGTGTGCGTGTGCATGTGTGCGTGCGTGTGCGAGCTATGGGACTTGCTTGTTAGGGCCTAATGCCAGCCTCTACTCTCTGCCAGGCTGGCGTGTGTCTGACAGCCGGCTGGGCAGTGGGCACACCTCTGGGCCAAAGAACAGACCTGCCTGCCAGGCTTCACCCCCACCACCACCACTGTCGACCAAGTCCAGGCGCTCCCTTCCCCCCACACCTCCATGCCTCCATGCAGGCTCTCCACGGATGGATCTCCATTGTCTTTATTGTGCTCATCGACAGACAGCGAGCCAGCTATTAATTAGACTGAGAGCGGATGCTGGACTAATTGCAGGCAGCGACAGGCTGTTAGTGTAGCGCTCGGGTTTATTTGTTATTGTGTCTCTGTCTTCTGCAGGGGGTTTGGTTGGTTGGTTGGCTGAGAGAGAGAGGATAAGAGAAGTGTGAGGCCTCTTCCTGGCGAGGGGCGATTTTCTAATTAAGTTCTGTAATGGAGGCTGTTCATCAAGGCCTGGGAATGAAGCACCTGAGGAAAGGGGAAGAGACACCATGATAGGGCTGCAGAGTGGGGAGGTGTTTTTACACTCTTTAATGCTTTACATTTCTTGGCTCAGAAAACTTGGGGGACCAAGTAAAAGCACCCGCGGACCAAATTCGGCCCTCGGACCATTTGTAGATGTTAGGCAGAGTGGAGAGGCTATAGAGCAGGGTTGCCCAACTGGCGGCCCACCAGCCAAAATTGGCACGCGGGGGATTTTATTTGCCGTCCCCCGAGCAAAATAAAAAGTATAATTTTTTACAGTCTTTTCTATTGTTAGACATAAAAGACTAAAAACACCAGCAAATCATCTCCAAGCTTTTTAATTATTTTGGAGATCTGTTCCAAAGTATTCCCACGCATAACAGAGAGATATATGTGGTCATATACAAATGTAAGCAATTTTCAAAATTATTATGTTTTAGTCAATTATTAAATCTGTTTGGGCTTCTTGCGGTTAATTTGCAATCTACAAATGAATTGTAATTATGTTCCGGCCCCCTCACCGTCCGCTCAAGAAAAAATTGCTGAATCTAGTTCATGATCCCTGCTATAGAGTATGTTAGGGCAGAGTGGGAAGGCTAGACTGTGTTAGGGCAGAGTGACGAGGCTTGAATGTGTTAGGGCAGAGTGGAGAGGCTAGACTGTGTTAGGGCAGAGTGGAGAGGCTAGACTGTGTTAGGGCAGAGTGGGAAGGCTAGGCTGTGTTAGGGCAGAGTGGGGCATCTGTGCCCCAACACTAATAGCCAACCCACTCTGCCCAACACTAATAGCCCGCACTCTGCCAAACACTTAATAGCAACCCCACTCTGCCCAACACTAATAAGCCAACCCACTCTGCCCAACACTAATACAAATTATTGTACTGTAATAAATATTAGCCTAAAACCCACTCTGCCCCAACACTAATAGCCAACCCACTCTGCCCGAACACTAATAGCCAACACACCTCTGGCCGCAAACACTAATAGCCAACCCACTCTGCCCCAACATAATAGCCAACCCACTCTGCCCTAACACTTAATAGCCAACGCCACTCTGCCCTAACACTAATAGCCTGTCCACTCTGCATAAACACTAATAGCCAACCCACTCCTATCCTAACACTAATAGCCTTCCCACTCTGCCCTAACACTAATAGCCACCACTCTGGCCTACCACTAATAGCCAACCCACTCTGGCCCCAACACTAATAGCCCAAACCCACTCTGCCCTAACACTAATAGCCAACCCACTGCCCCACCAACACTAATAGCCAACCCCACTCTGGCCTACCACTAAATAGCCAACCCACTCTGGCCTAACACTAATAGCCGAACACAGCTCAAAGCCTCCTCCACTCTGCCCTAAAACACAGTCAAGCCTCTCCACTCCTGCCTAACACAGTCAAGCCTCTCCACTCTGCCCGAACACAGTCAAGCCTCTCCACTCTGACCCGAACACAGTCAAGCCTCTCCACTCTGCCCTAAACACAGTCAAAGGCCGCGCTCCAACTCTCAGGCACACTATGATAGACAACTGAGTCCAGATTGTCACCTCTGCCCACTGCTGCATATGAGCAAGAGTCCAAAGCCTCTAGTCACCATACTGTCCGGGCTAGGAGAGGCTAGGATGGTAGACACAGTCCCAAGGCCTCGTCGCCGAAGCGAAGCTACTGTCGTGTTCGCGTGAGAAGGGCTGCATACGTCCTGTTAGGGCGGCCAGAAAGGGTGGAAAGACAAGGGGCAGTCAATGTGACTCGCGTCTCATCGGACACACTGTCGTGCAGGGTTCCTGTGGTTGGCCTAACACAAGGCCTCAAGGAGGCTTCGGGAAGGGTCAACGGTCCACTTGACTGATCCCTCTGTATGGACAGGCAGTAGGTTTGGGAGAAAAGGGCTTTGACTGTAGGGCATTAGTGCCGCGACAAGAGTGGAGAGGACCTTTGGACTCCTCTCCAATGTTGTTAAGGTAGGACTCTCGCACGTGTTGCGCAGAAAGTGGAGACGGTCATGACTACGTGAGTTAGAGG